>NC_133325.1:53655725-53955725 GCF_042186555.1 Aquarana catesbeiana
TCATACACAAGGAAAAACTCAATAGACTTAAAAGCTTCAGTTTACTTAATTCAAATATGCTGGACGCACGCAAGACCACATAGGGAACAGTGTTAACTTCGTCGACTAAAACATTTTAGTCGACTAAATGATTATTTTAGTCGACTAAAATACAACTAAATCTAAAACAACTGAGATGACTAAAATACGACTAAAACTAAAATGTCATTTTAGTCAAAAGGTTGAAATTGAAATTTGACTTCAAAATTAACACTGGTCTGTAGTGCATGTTCATACCTCAATACAATAATAAATAACATATGAGATTTTTCACTCCAGCAGTATATAATGAGTTTGGAAATTGTAGAGAAATGTTAACGAATGCATTACAATTTAATTACACTTATTCGATTTTAGACGACTAAAATGAGTTTTTGGTCGATTAAAATGTACTGGAGATTTTAGTTGACTAAACACGACTAAAACTAAAACAATTGCAGAAGACTAAAATGGGACTAAAACTAAAATGCCATTTTAGTCCTAAGACTAAAACTAAATCGAAATTTGCTGCCAAAATCAACACTGATAAGGAACAATTGCTCGAAGCCTTTAAGTTTAACTACACTGAAGAATAAAAATTCATTTATTGCAGCTCACCAGTTTTTTAAATGTGGTGGCTGCAGTTTTTTTTTTTTTTTTAATAGTGTTCAATCCTCCTGCAGGTGGTAGTATAACCCGCGGAAAAATTCCTTTGCTCAACATCTATTGAAGGCTTTCCACCTTTGGGTTTTATTTCTGCCTACAAGAGGATTGAACCTTAGTAACAAATGAAGATGATAAAACTTCACGTGTCCCTCAATGGATGAGAAATAATGATAAATTAATACATTTAATTGCCTGATCTACTTTCAAGACTGCAATATGTATTTTTTATTATATATATATATATATATATATATATATATATATACACATACATATACACACACACACACACACACACACACACACGTTACGGCTGTGACTTAGTTTACCAGGGAGTATTGCTGAAGAAATCCGCCATAACTCAGTTTTTGTTTTTTTCCAGCCGGCGGCTAGCTCTAATAAAAGCGTTCTGAGCAGCTCATTAGCCGCTGGAAAGCTTTCAGAAATGGCGGGATGGGGCGAGAATCGAAATGTATACAACTCTGTCACACAGTAGAGCCAGGTTTGTGCTAACTGTATGGAGTGAATACATATAAGGACAATATTCAGTATATACATTTCTTGTTTGGTTTATTTACGTTCTTTGATTTTGTGATGAGCAGGCTGGGAACGGAATATTGATATAGAGAAGCTGCAGGCGGTGTTTGGGCTCATTCACACCATATCTGTTGAGCTGCACTAAACTACATACACTATATTACCAAAAGTATTGGGACGCCTGCCTTTAAATGCACTTTAATGACATCCCAGTCTTAGTCTGTAGGGTTTAATATTGAGTTGGCCCACCCTTTGCAGCTATAACAGCTTCAACTCTTCTGGGAAGGCTGTCCATAAGGTTTAGGAGTGTGTCTATGGGAATGTTTGACCATTCTTCAAGAAGCGCATTTGTGAGGTCGAGAAGGCCTGGCTCGCAGTCTCCGCTCTAATTCATCCCAAAGGTGTTTTATTGGGTTAAGGTCAGGACTCTGTACAGGCCAGTCAAGTTCCTCCACCCCAAACTCGCTCATCCATGTCTTTATGGACCTTGCTTTGTGCACTGGTGCGCAGTCATGTTGGAACAGGAAGGGGACATCCCCAAACACAAAATTCCCACAAGGTTGGGAGCATGAAATTGTCCAAAATGTCTTGGTATGCTGACACCCTTAAGAGTTCCCTTCACTGGAACTAAGGGGCCAAGCCCAACCCCTGAAAAACAACCCCCACACCATAATCCCCCCTCCAACAAATGATTTGGACCAGTGCACAAAGCAAGGTCCATAAAGACATGGATGAGCGAGTTTGGGGAGGAGGAAGTTGTCTGGCCTGCACAGAGTCCTGACCTCAACCTCATAGAACACCTTTGGGATGAACTAGAGTGGAGACTGCGAGCCAGACCTTCTCGTCCACATTAGTGCCTGACCTCATAAATGCGCTTCTGGAAGAATGGTCAAACATTCCCATAGACACACTCCTAAACCTTGTGGACAGCCTTCCCAGAAAAGCTGAAGCTGTTATAGCTGCAAAGGATGGGCCAACTCAATATTGAACCCTACGGACTAAGACTGGGATGTCATTAAAGTTCCTGTGCGTGTAAAGGCAGGTGTCCCAATACCTTTGGTAATATAGTGTAGATTAACGCTCAATTGTGGTCTATGTGCCCTGTTCAGACATGGCACAAGAGATGCTATGGTAAACACAGACGGCTGCTGCATCAGCCCTTTACCTGTGCATGTGGCATTTCTCCCCAGACGCCAAAGTGGTCCTTTTGGTAGGAGGCCTTTGTTGGAGTCTGAGGACTTGCTTTAGAAGACAATCATACACTGGGGACACATTATATAAGACTGCTAGAGACCATTGCCATTACAAATTCTTTACAAACTAATGCTTCCACATTTGTGCTCCCTACAGCCCCCTTAAAAATTACTTGTGGTATATCGGAGATATCTTTCAGCAAGATCCAATACAGTTTGCAGCAGATCGCTTTTCAGAGAGCATCTAAACAGTCGCTGCCAGGCGTTCAGGAGATCCAGCCGCATCCTAAATGCCTGTTTATTTTTCTCCTGGCAAACAGTGGATTAATGGGGCTAATGCATCACAACCACGAGCTAAGTGTGTGGCTCGCAGTTGCAGAACAGCCCCATTGACTTTATTGTTTGGAAGGCACTGCTGTCTGTCACCTCGGCATGACACTTTAAATTTGTCACCTGTTTTTAAACCCCCCCCCCTCATGTGAAGGGGCCTTAAAGCAAAAGTCACGGCTGCAAACATTAAAAGCCAGCAGATACAAATACTGCAGCTGCTGACATTTAATAATCGGACACTTACCTGTCCTGGAGTCCGGCAATGTCGGCACCGTAGCTGATGTTTCCATCACCTGTCGGGTGCTGCCGCTGCCATAGCCAGTAAGGGAACCCGGCAGCGAAGCATCATGACTTCACGCCGGGTCCCTACTGCACATGCATGAGGCATCGGCTGTGCTCTCCTACTGGTCCGAAAGACAGATATCCGCTCCACCCAAACACCCCCACCTCCCCCCGAAAAGTGCGAAATGTGGCACTGGAGGGGGGAAGGAGACAAATGAGTGGAAGTTCCACTTTTGGATGGAACTGTGCTTTAAGACCCCTTTCACACTGGGGCTACAGCGCTAAGATTAGCGCCTGCAAAGTACCCTGAAAGAGCCGCTGCTGTGTCTCCAATGTGAAAGCCCCGAGGGCTTTCACACTGGAGCGGTGCGCTGGCAGGACGGTAAAAAAAAGTCCCACTAGCAGCATCTTTGGAGTGGTGAAGGAGCGGTGTATACACCGCTCCTGCCTATTGAAATCAGTGGGGCAGTGCGGCTATACGGCCGGCAAAGCGTTGCTGCAGCAGAGCTTTGCGGTGGTTTTAACCCTTTCTCGGCCGCTAGCAGGGAGTAAAACCACCACGCCGCTAAAACGACCTTAAAGCAGCGCTAAAAATAGCCGCCCCCGCCCTAGTGTGCAAGGGGCCTAAGGCCAAAAAGAGATAAACCAACAGAAGGCAATCAAAGTGCTGGTTCACACCAGAGGTGTGCAGTGCAGTGCAAATCACATGCGATGTCAGTGCGATGCGATTTCAGCCATACAGATAGTATGGCTGATATCACATCGCATTCAGACCAAACTCACATTCGGACCTTTGTTTGGTCCGCACCCATGCGATCAGATTCATGGCCGAACTGTCGGTTTGCAGTGCGATATGCGAGTTGAAATGGGGGTGTCATTAACAATGTATTACATTCCCGGCAGTTCACATATGGCAGTGTGAACTGCTGTGCGAGTTGGGTGCGATGCGGGAACCTACAGGGGATTTGCAGGGTTTCCGCATCGCACAAGTGTGAACCGATATTTTTTCTTTACTAGCTTCAGTAGGCAGCAAAAACACAGAGTACTATCCCAAAGGCCTCCTTCCCACTGCCGGAGTCCGCAAGCGGATCTGCATGCTCAACATGGGATCTCCCTGCTGACCCCCGCTGAGCAGGTGGATGACAGGTCTGTGTCTACTTTGCTGATGCAGAGTGGACACGGACACAGCCCACTGTTCTCTATGGGCTGTTGGATGGAAACGGATCGCCTGTACGTTTCCACCCGGCTGTCCTCTGAACCGGCAAACAAATGCCCATCTGTCGGTTTTTAGTGGACAGGGTCAAATCAGGTGTCAATGGACATCCCCCCTCCTTAGAGAGCAATGGATGGTCCAATCGGCTCCACCTGAAAACCCAATTGGTCCGTCAGTGTGAAAAAGACCCAAGCGTCTCAGAGGCCTGCATGATAAGTGATAAAAGAGCTGCATGTAGTTCTGGGCCACGGTTTGGGAACCAGGAATCTTAGGATGTCAGCTTCTGATACAACACTTTATTGCACAAAAAAAATACGGCCGTGTAAAGTGCAGAAAATGCCACATTTCATGGTGCAGCTGATCACGTCTGCGGGACGGGTTATTTCCAAAGTCTAATATTTTTTACTGCTATTCTTATGCCTTTGGAATGTCCCTGGAATTTGAAGCAGTTGGATACTATGTCAATTCGCTGAAAAATTCCCTTTCTTAGAGTTAGTGATTCAAGCACATGTGAAATGTAGAAGTTCTAAAGAAAGAAAGAAGAAGAAGAAAAAAAAATAAAATAGAAATTCCATTTTGACCAGAGAAACGTAGGATTGGCAGAGGCAGGACGTTGCAACAGAACAGCGTTGTGAGCATCTGTCAGACATCTGTACCGGGGGGCTGAAACAAGCTCACATATTCAGCACATGGCGGCTGTAAGCGATCACATGACTGATCGTATATGCTGAGTCTTTTCCCGTCACTGGTGTTGCCTCCCTCGGGCAATACGAAGAACTGACGGCATTTAAAGCCCAACTCCGGGCACAAATGTTTTTCTCTCTTGCAGTGGAGTTGTGCCTGCACTGCAAGGGTTAATAGCGTTGTCCAGGAAGAGGAAATAAGTTTTACTTGCCCGATCCTCCATTCCCCCCCATGATCCAGGTTTGGAGTGTCCCTTGGCATCCTGACGTTCAGAGTAGGGCTATGCACCTTGCACTGGTCTTGATGACGTTGGGACCCTAGAACAGTGATGGCGAACCTTGGCACCCCAGATATTTTGGAACTACATTCCCCATGATGCTCATACACTCTGCAGTGTAGGTGAGCATCATGGGAAATGTAGTTTCAAAACAGCTGGGGTGCCAAGGTTTGCCATCACTGCCCTAGATGGTGCAAAAGCTGCACGGACCGGTCAAGCTGTGGGGAGGATCGGGTACCGTATATACTCGAGTATAAGCCGACCTGAATATAAGCCGTGGCACCTAATTTTACCACAAAAAAACTGGGAAAACTTATTGACTCGAGTATAAGCCTAGGGTGAGAAATGCGCAGCTACTGTAAGTGGAAAAGAGGGTCAACAATGCCCATTTGCAGCCTCACTGTGCCCATTTGCAGCCTCACTGTGCCCATTTGCAGCCATAGGTCCCCCGAACTTCAAACTCAGTAGTTAAGGGTTCCTAGATGCCCCCTAGCTGCAGCCAAAATTTGGGATCTCTGGACCCAAAGGGTCCAGGAAGTGGAGCCGCAAGGCTTCACTTTCTGATTCCGTTACCAAAAATGGCGGCGGCAGCACCCGAGAGCCGAGGGAGAGAACGGCTTCGGGTGTTGACATCGCGGGCGTCCTGGACAGGTCAGCTGCTGCAGTATGTGTAGCTGCTGACTTTAAAAAAAAAAAAATTGGCGGAACTCCGCTTTAAATGAATACCTGGTAATTTTACCATGGTCTTTGGTCAGGTACTTCCTGTTATGGGGTGACAACACTCTCTTAATTGTGCTCTTGCGCTGTGAGCTGTCATGAAGGCTACAAGGCACAGTCCACAATTTTCAATATCATTAAACTGGGGGTGACAAGGTCATGTAGCCAATACTGTGGTACTAGTAATATGATCAAAGCTGGTGAACAACCATTAAGGTAGAGCGTCACATCTGATAACTCGACATTTCTGAACTAGGAGGAGCGCATAAACTTCTTGCAGTTGGAGAAAATTATCACATAGGGAGATGTCTTATCTTGTACGTTTTGCAGTCAGTATCAGGTGAGAAACTGAGCGGGTCTTGAAACTCGTGAAAAGATGGGCGGCTCTCTCCTTGCATAATGGTCTTAGAATGTGACCAACTATGCCTAACTAAACCACAACATGGACTATGGAGGATGATTGCAAACCATTCACAGACATATTTACTAGCTATAGCAGTCTTTTCCTAACCAGGGTTCCGTGGAACACTAGGGTTTCTTCAAAGGTTGCTAGGGGTCCCTTGAACAATGAGCAACATCTACCTCTCAGATATGTTCCCATTGACGCCAATGATCTTTTTTTAGTTATTTGTAATGAGAGAGTGCTTCATAATGACCACGAACGCAAGGACCAATCTTTCCAGTGACCATTACACTAATGTACAGCGAGCTGTCAATATGGTAATTATCAGCAGGGGTTCCCCAAGCCCAGAAAGTTATTTCAAGGGTCCCTCCACGTTAAAAAGGTTAAGAAAGGCTGAACTAGAAGTTACCAACATCTTGATTCTAGGGGTGAAAGCTCACCTGCTCCAACAGTGGCAATTCTGTCCACTGCCTACCCTTACCCACAGTCTTTCAGCTCCTAATGCCCCGTACACACAAGCGGATTTTCCGTCGGAAAAAACTTACATGGTTTTTCCGACGGAATTCCGCTCAAGCTTGGCTTGCATACACACGTTCACACAAAAGTTCTCTGAACTTTCGACCGTCAAGAACACGGTGACGTACAACACTATGACGAACCGCGAAATCGAAGTTCAATGCTTCCGAGCATGCATCGAATTCTGAATAGGGGTAGGAATTTTGCGCGTCGGAATTTGTACAGCCGATCGGAATTTCTGATCGGAACTTTGACCGAAAAATTGAGAACATGCTCTCAATCTTTTGCTGGCCGAAATTCCGCCAGCAAAAGTCCGATGGAGCATACGCACGATTGCATTTTCCGAAAAGCTCTCATCGGACTTTTGCTGGCGGAATTTCCGATCGTGTGTACGGGGCATTCGTGTACACAAAGCAAGGTCAGGCGACTGTCACACATCAGTGGACCGATCACCCCCTGACTCAGTCTGAAGAGTCTGACCCATGCAAAGCAAGTGATACACAATAAAGGGGCAAAATACATTGTTCATAAGTAAGCCTGTCAAGTTATAATGAATAAATATTTCAAAGGGTGGACATATCAATATGAAGCTAGTGTGTCCAATCTAGGAGCTACAGTGACAACACCTGGAGAAAACCTCAAATATGGAACACCTGGAGAAAACCTCAAATATGAGGTGCTAGCTATAATTTTTACATTACAAAGATTCTTATTGGGTTTTTCAAAAATTTATAACAAAGGGTAAAAAAAAGGATTATACACAGGTAAGTGCATTGAAAAATTGTATACAAATGAAGGTACAGCAGTTGAGGCTGATACATAACAATTAGCCCGCGTGAACACAAGACAAATACACAAGATTTCTTCATGAGCCAAAAATAGGTCCAGAGAAAATACAAATTTAGTAACAGTATGGCACATAAGGCAAATCAGCAGGGAAATGTATTGCCAAGGAGAATGCATGCCTCAAAGGAAGTGGGGAAGAAGAAAAATGGCTCCAACTCCCGGGGCAGGGGACTGGAAGCCAGAGGACAGAAGGAAGGGGTAAAGAAGGACCACTTACCAGATTCAGCAGCCTAAGGAGGGAGGTCAACTTGCCTGGTGGGTTGGGTTGGGGGGGGGGGGGGCAAAAAAAGGAAAGTGGGGGGGAGGAGTGTACTGTGCGGTTCAATCCATTGTGCCATCCTAGGAGGGGCCGTGCAGACGGTCATATCAATAGCAGGGAGCGGTCCAGACCTAAACTGTCATTAATAACAGGTAGCCCAAAGGTCCCACACCTTCAGAAACTTCGAGTGGATGTCCGTGAGCATAGACGTGAGCTTATCATGCACCATGGTTCCCATAAGG
This sequence comes from Aquarana catesbeiana, assembly GCF_042186555.1. Lineage (NCBI taxonomy): Eukaryota > Metazoa > Chordata > Amphibia > Anura > Ranidae > Aquarana > Aquarana catesbeiana. Next base: position 53,663,909 of record NC_133325.1, read on the forward strand.
CCCCATTTAACCTCAGCAAAATTAAGGAACAGTTGGCGCCAGACCTTAGCTATGGTCTGCCGTGCTGCCAGGAAGACAAAACGGAATGGAATGGACTTATGCAACAAGGCTTCCCAGAATCGCGTACTATCGCGACATTCAAAACTGATCTAATCAGAGAATACAGCCGGGTCCAAAATTGTAAGGCTTCCAGGCAGGACCACCAGATATGAAGGAGAGTGCCAGGCTCCCTGCAACCTCAAAAACAGTAAGGGGATGCAATGGGAACAAACTTGGCTACTCGAACCAAGGTCATGTACCAAGGAGAGTGTAGCTTATAGGCATTCTCCTGGGCCAACTGTAATTTCATTAAGTAGCATTGGTAATCTGGTTCCGAGGATTTGCCCAGCCATAACATTTTCAGTTATCAGATTTTTGATTAGTTTTATTCAATATCAAATTGAAAGGTTTCTTAAAATGAAAAGGCAGCAGGCCCTGTTTTCTACCATACGAAAAAGTGGGAGGAATTTTGCAATAAAGGAATTTCCACAAATGTAGAAAAGGGGTCACGCAAATCAGGGTTAAACCGTCTTTTAAGACTTCGATTTCTCCCAGGAGAAAAACCATCAATGAGAATAACGACTTCAGATCTTATCAAACAGTCCCTGAAACTTCACAGTCTGCTTAGCTCAGCAGACGCACGTGCGGCCTATTAATAGCTGGGACCTCTCCGCATTGCTCAACTTTTTTTTGGCATTTGGGCAAAGTTCTCAGGCTGTACGGTTATCAACGTCACTGAGAAAAGCCTAGAATCCGTCAGACGGCAGCGAGGCCGTAACGGCAGCCAAGACTCGCTTCTTGGGAATCCAAAGTCTACAGTTCTGACTGAGAACCTCACAAGTTGCAGAATATGTCGAGGTTGTAAATGGGGCAACTCATAACTGCCAACAGAAAGTTCATCCATTTTTAATCCAGCAATCATCAACACTTCAATCCAATCTTTATATTTTGCAACAGCCAATAGAAATTAATCTTTCCGATTCCAAGGAAATGTGTCTTACTTCATTTAAGTTATCAAACTGAGAAAACCTAAAAACAGGTGCAGTTAAAAACCACAGACAAATCAGTCGCTCATAAAATTTTCTTAGGTATTTGAATCTGATGCTTGAAAAGCGGCAGACTTTCACTTCCACATTTCATGTATATGTCTTTTTTTTATTTTTTTTTTAACTCAACATCACCACTATCTCCTTACACAAAATCGCCATTTTAAATGAGCTCTTTGAATGGCCAGAATCACTCTATTCAAAGCTTGGGCTGGAGTTCCACTTTAACAAGCCTCCGTGACTTTGCTCATTTGGGCCCCATTCATACTTCACGTATCGCGAACGTGCGTTCCCGCTCCTGATTCCAGTTGGGTGATTTACATGCATTACCGTGTGTTGTGCATAGGGCAGCCTATTTATTTAATTGAGCCACACTATGCGTGTTTGTCGCACAAAAGAAGCTCCTGCACCTGTTCGGGCGATGAGCTCTGCAAAATTTTTTTTTCACCTGCGATTTTCGTGAGTTTTTGTCAGGATAGTTGTGGTGAATTTACACCGCTTTTGGGAAACCATTAGAAAAAAATGGCACCCAAACACGTGTTGCATATTTTGCTACAATTTTAGCGCAATTTGGAAATGCGCACAGAATCGTGCCAATTCTGCCCGCGGTTCCAAATCACTACGTGTGTTTTTAGCCTTAGGCCCCTTTCACATGGGCGCCTCCGCCTGACGGACTCCGCTTGCTCAGTGGAGGATCGCTCCATTGATCCCAGCTGAGCAGACGGATGACAGGTCCGTCTCCACTCACTGTGCAGAGTGAAGACAGGCCCAGTCCCGCTCTCCCCTATGGGGAAATTGGCTGTCTGGATTTGGCGGACAGGATTGGATTGGATCGTGGCAGATGTCAGCGGATATGTCACCGCTGACATCCACCGCTCCACAGGGGTGAATAGAGGGTCTCATCAGGTCTGCGAACCTGATCGGACAGCCAGTGCAACTATTCTGAACCTTGCCTATCACCCAACCGCAAGTACCCGTTTGCTTTTCTCAGTTCGCACATTCCCTGGCATGGTAGTCAGGCACTATAGCATTGTGTATAAGTCCTGGGGGCAATCGAGTACAAGTAGGCGTGCTTGCCTTATGGGAAAGGGGGCTGCTATGAGTGAAGAACACAGAAGCTAGCTATAGTGTCTGACCACCTGCGTTAGGGGTAAGCGTGACATACAGGTGCCAGTATTTGGGCCTAGTAGATCAATCCGAAGCATTGCGTCTTGGTAGGAAGGGGAGGGTGTTACAGGTCCCTCCATACCTGGCGGGTCCAAGTGTATTCAAGGGTTTTTCACACTGTAATGAGAGAGCTTGAGAGTAGGAGGTCTTGCGAAGAGCGGAGAAGTCGATTTGAGTGCTATTTGGAAACAAGATGTATGAATGTGAGTTAGGGACCTTGGATTGTAAGCTCCTTGAGGGTAGGGACTGATGTGAATGTACAATATATATGTAAAGCGCTGCGTAAATTGACGGCGCTATATAAGTAAAGAAATAAAAAAATAAAAAGATTGGTGATGTAGCTCGGGGCAGAGTTGTGAATGGCTTTGTATGTTGTGGTTAGTATTTTGAAATTAATTCGCTGGGTAATTGGGAGCAAGTGTAGGGATTGGAGGAGAGGGTTGGCAGACACTGAGCGGTTGGTAACAGTGGTGTAGTGGGTAGCACTCTCGCCTAGCAGTAAAAAGGGTTGCTGGTTCGAATCCCAACCACGACACTACCTGCCTGGAGTTTGCATGTTCTCCCTGTGCCTGCGTGGGTTTCCTACGGGTACTCCGGTTTCCTCCCACACTCCAAAGACATGCTGGTAGGTTAATTGGCTTCTGTCTAAATTTGCCCTAGTATATGAGTGTGAGTTAGGGACCTTAGTTTGTAAGCTCCTTGAGGGTAGGGACCGATGTACAATGTATATGTAAAGTGCTGCGTAAATGGACGGCGCTATACAAGTACCTTACTAATAATAACAGTATCTTTTCACTGGGAGTGTGCAACAAAGGTGGGTAAGCAGAAGGTGGGTTGTTTTCTTAGTTCTGTTGTGGAGTCTTTTTTTGAGGCAATTTTTTTCCCAATTTCTGTAGTTTTACTTGAAAACTTTTTTTTGATTAAAAAGATGAAGCGTTCTTCCATCATGACTTTTAATTTTTCAAGATAGGGCAGCACGTACCATTTCCAAAGTACACAAGCTACAGCCACGTCCATGATAGATTTGACTGGAAAAACAAGTGAAGTCACAGCTCCTACCATAAAAATAACAAACTCTACAAGTAAAAAAGGGACAGCGAGGGATGCTATGGAGGCACATTCCAGCGCCCTACCTTCCATTTCCCCCTTACATATGTGTAAATATTTAAATGGCCTGTGGAATTTGCTCAGGACGCATGTTTACAGGTACCTCGGGCAGGATATAATGGGCTCCGCTTGTCAAAGTTGTCCAGCTGCCAGAGAGGTATGAATAACGCCCTTCTGTGTCCAGTTCTGAACTTGGGGCCGCTCACCCTGAACTCCGATGCTTGGAAACATTCCTGTGGCCGGGCAGTGAGACTACATCATGAGTGACTCCATTTTGTCCCGGCAGCACGCTCTTTCTGTTTTCATTGGGTGGAGTCAGGAAGCCGGTCGCTGGCTGGGTACAAGAGAGTGAGTGTACCCACAAGACAAGCTCGCTACTGTCAGCTCTGGGATTTAAATGGCCATCAGCGATTATATACGCTTCAGTTTAAATCCCCCACAAAAAAATGACTCCGGACATCCAAAGAGCTTTCTGAAAATGGTGCTTTTGTGTCACGGAAACAAAGTCACGGCGATGACGTCAAGGCTAAAAAAAAAAAAAACACGACGTGAACAAGTGCATTATGGAAAGAAGAAAAAAAAAAAAAAAAAAAAAAATCTGTCGCTCTGACATTTTATAACCATCTACAGACCTCTGACTTTTCTCTGCTTTGATCATACAATATTTCATACAATAAGAACACAGAGCTGACCTTCAAGGAAAATTGCTTTATGGCCTCATGCACGCTAGGCTCTTCTTAACGTTTTTTGTCAGGACAGGAGCAAAGCAGTGTTAAAAACGCTCCTAAAGGCGCATTTCTAAAACACTTTTAGGCACATCAAGCATTTGGACCTTTATTAATTTCATTGGCCAGAAGAGTCATTTATTCTGGCCATTAAATGGATAACGCTCAAGCATCAAAACGCGCCTAGCGTTTAGACGCGTTTACATACATCAGGGGGTCATTCTGTCCAAAAGCTCAACTCCTAAATTTGATTTTGGTGCGTTCAGATTTCTGCCCCTAAATGCCTATAAACACCTACACTATACTGCCAAAAGTATTGGGACACCTGCTTACATGAACTTTAATGGCATCCCAGTCTTAGTTCGTAGGGTTCAACATTGAGTTGGCCCACCCTTTGCAGCAATAACAGCTGGGAAGGCTGTCCACAAGGTTTAGGAGTGTGTCTATGGGAATGTGTAACCATTCTTCCAGAAGCACATTTGTGAGGTCAGGCACTGAAGTTGGACGAGGTCTGGCTCGCAAATTCATCCCAAATACATTCTATCAGGTTGAGGTCAGGACAGTCAAGTTCCTCCACCCCAAACTCGCTCATCCATGTCTTTATGCACTGGTGCTCAGTCATGTTGGAACAGGAAGGGGCCATCCCCAAACTGTTCCCACAAAGTTGGGAGCATAAAATTGTCCAAAACGTCTTGGTATGCCGACACCTTAAAGCCTCGTGTACACACAATCAGATTTTCAGATGACAGTTCGTCCATTTTTTTGTTGCATGCTAATCTCATGTCGAAAGTGAAGAGGTTACTCACCATATGAAAATACAACTTCAGAAGTGACGTCTTGTGTTTTCATTTTTCAGACGAAAACCGTACTAATTAAAACGAAAATCGGACATCGAGTTTACGTACGACAAAAATTTTATAGTCTGCACATCGCTTATAGCTTTTGTCGGACGAAAAATCAGTATCGGCTCTCGAAAGCACCATACCAACGATCCAAAAATCGGCAGATTGTTCGGACGAAATGTTATTTCTGATTTTCGTATTCACTATTCACGATTCGTATTCACTAAATGATTTGGACCAGTGCACAAAGCAAGGTCCATAAAGACATGGGGTTGGGCTTGGCCCCTTAGTTCAAGTGGAGGGAACTCTTAAGACGTCAGCATACCAAGACAATTTGGACAATTTCACGCTCCCAACTTTGTGGGAACAGTTTGGGGATGGCCCCTTCCTGTTCCAACATGACTGAGCACCAGTGCACAAAGCAAGATCCATAAAGACATGGATGAGCGATTTTGGGGTGGAGAAACTTGACTGGCCTGCACAGAGTCCTGACCTCAACCCAATAGAAAATGTCTGGAATGAATTAGAGCAGAGACTGTGAGCCAGGCCTTCTCGTCCACATCAGTGCCTGACCTCACCAATGCACTTCTGGAAGAATGGTCAAACATTCCAATAGACACACTCCTAAACCTTGTGGACAGCCCTCCCAGATAAGTTGAAGCTGTTATAGCTGCAAAGGGTGGGCCAACTCAATATTGAACCCTACAGACCAAGACTGGGATGCCATTAAAGTTCAATATAGGGTATGTAATATTTGAGGGGACTGTCAAAAACTGCAGACCTAATAGAAGAAAGGAGGGTCAGAGAGCGTGGACAGGATGCACTGATGGCTGGGCATATGCTGCAGAAGATAATATGAAACTGGGAACATGTCCTCAGGAAGGATGTACTGGAAATGGAGCGAGTACAAAGAAGGGCAACAAAGCTAATAAAGGGTCTGGAGGATATTAGTTATGAGGAAAGGTTGCGAGCACTGAACTTATTCTCTCTGGAGAAGAGACGCTTGAGAGGGGATATGATTTCAAAATACAAATACCGTACTGGTGATCCCACAATAGGGATAAAACTTTTTCGCGGAAGGGAGTTTAACAAGACTTGTGGCCACTAATTAAAATTAGAAGAAAAGAGGTTTAACCTTAAACTAAGTAGAGGGTTCTTTACTGTAAGAGCGGCAAGGATGTGGAATTCCCTTCCACAGGCGGTGGTCTCAGTGGGGGACATCGATAGTTTCAAGAAACGATTAGATAAGCACCTGAATGACCGCAACATACAGGGATATATACAGGGCTATTTTTCAGCAGGAACTAGGGGGAACTCAGTTCCACCACCTCTGGCTCAGGTCTTCTGCTCCCTGCTCACCACTATCACTTGGTAACACTGAAGTCCAGCTTCTGTGTTTACAAGTGATAGCTTATCTCCCAGTAGCTCCCACAGGTCAGATCTCCTGTGCAGATCCCACTGAGTGCCGGGCAGGGACAAGGGAGATACACAACAGGTGCCCAGGGTTCAGTGCAGTCATGGGCAGAAGAGGGTGCGTGGTAGGCTGCACCCTCTGTGGTCTCCATTTTTTCCCTGGTGACCAGTTGTTGATGCTCCTCCTGCATGATCTCCCTTGCAAGTGTATAGTATGCTGGGAGGTACTACAGCCGGATAGGTGTTTCAGCTTAATATTGCAACAAAGGTAAGACATATGACAGATGGTGGAGCTTTTAAGGAGGGGGGGAAAGATGAGGGCAGTGGAGGGAGGGGGTTGTATGCAGAGGGAAGAGCTAATATTTGATGCCATTTGGCAGGTATGTGCGTGTGGTGGGCATGGTTGAGTTCCTGCACCTATTCTCTGAGGAAAAAAAGCCCTTGATATACAATGTAATACTGACATATAATCACACACATAGGTTGGACTTGATGGACTTGTGTCTTTTTTCGTCCTCACCTACTATGTAACTATGTTACATGAGACCAGTAGAGATGAATGCTATTACCCTAATCAATGTTCCCACTACAGACTGCTGAGGTTCAAGGGCCGCACATCATATACCAAAGGGCCACAAGTTGGATATGAGAAGGTTAGATGATGCTGGACATCTTCCAGCTAGGAAATGAGGTGAGCTCTATCTAAGTTGCTGCAGCTTCTAATGCAGGGGTCTTCAAACTATGGTCCTCCAGGTGTTCAGGAACTACAGTTCCCATCATGCCTAGTCATGTCAGTGAATGTCAGAGTTTTTCAATGCCTCATGGGATGTGTAGTTCCACAACAGCTGGAGGGCCGTAGTTTGAAGATCCATGTTCTATTGCATATAGTGAGAAGCCTACAGTGTGAAGTGAAATCCAAGTAAGCCGTTTCAGTAGAGAGGAGTCTGTGCAACTGTGCAAGACTGAAGGGAAGGCTGGAGTCCAGCTTTAGATCCCAACTAGACAGGGCTGAAAACTGGTCACAAAGTTCCTCTAACAAACTTGAGCAGCTGTGATCCAGAAGGCGCAAAGAAAGAAAAAAAAAAAAAACCTCCTGGGAACCATAGCTTCATTGTGCATCAAAAGAGAAAATCCCTCCTGAGCCCATAAAGATCCCTTTCCCCGGATCAAACATATTCCATAAATCCCCCAAGTCATTAGAACTGTGGATGTCAGGAGTTGAAAGAACATCATCTATTCTTAAAGGGGATCTGCCGTGTTTTTATTTATTTTCACTTTTTTATGCTCTACTTTTTTTTTCTTTAAGTTTCACATTTTTTATTGGTTTAAAGAGATTTATACTCTACTTTTTATCACCTCTGCGGTCTTCTCAAACTCCACCAACCCAATTTATGTCATTCTTCTTATTGTGAGACGCTCCAACCCGTCTGTCCCCCCCCGCTGATTCTCTGATTATAAAGGACGCCGGGAGGGGTGATACCGAGATCACATGTGATGTGACAACGTTGGCAAGCTGCAGGTGCTGCTCCTGAAAATCAGAGGTGCTACTTCCGTGTGACAGGTGACGGTCACCTCCCCGGTCTGTCATTTAATAACCAGCAGAGCCGTACGGCCCATTGTTCAAACACGGGCTGCGATCTTTGTGTACATGACATCACTTTCCGCACATTCACTGACACTTGTCTAATGTCACTGCATTGACACTTTCCCAGCGGTGCCGGGTTACACAGAAGAAAAACACAAAGAGAAACAAAAGGCAACAAAGACAAAAAGAAAAAAAAATATATACTCCGACTGCCAGAGCTGCCAACACTTCAGAATATGTGAAAGTACAAACATTGGAATCTCCCAAAGTCTATATCTTTCTGTCATTAGTATTTTTTATTTCTGTAAGTTTCCATTTCAGGCTGAACGTTGCGTTTTTGTGCGTTTTGTGGGCACTTTGTCTAACGTTTTTGAGAGCTATAAGCGTTTTTAAAGCATTTTTGAGCTTTGTCAATATTTCTATTTGCTAATATAATAAATACCGTCCTTTTCATCATTTGTTGCTATGGTTTTTCAGCTTTATCATCTGCTTTTATTATTTTTTTATTATGTATTAACTTTTTTTGTTAGGAGGTTAGGGGATAATTTGTTTATTAATTACCGTATTTATTGGCATATAACACCCCCCCCCCCGAAAATCAGGTGCAAACATGTGTGTGTGTTATATGCCGATATTTGCATTGGGCTGCCTCGGAAGGGAACGGAAGGGGGGGACGAGCGCCGCAGGATTACACAGATCTCCTGTTTACTCGGCAGCCTCGGTTATACGAAGTCCCACCTCCTGGACCGGCTCCTATGATAGACGTCACAGGTCCCGGCATTGGACCAGTGTTGTGTCTATCATAGGAGCCAGTCCTGGAGGCGGGACTTTGTATTACAGTGGCCGCCGAGTAAACGGGAGATCCCCGTTCTGCGTAATCTGACGTGAGGCTGCAGATGGGCACTGATCAGGCTGCATTGATGGGCAATGGTGAGGCTGTAGATGGACACTGATCGGGCTGCAATGGTGAGGCCACAGATGGGCACTGATCAGGCTGCAATGGTGAGGCTGCAGATGGGCACTGATCAGGCTGCAATGGTGAGGCTGCAGATGGGCACTGATCAGATTGTAGATGGGCAATGGTGAGGCTGTAGATGGACACTGATCGGGCTGCAATGGTGAGGCCACCAATGGGCACTGATCAGGCTGCAATGGTGAGGCTGCAGATGGGCACTGATCAGGTTGTAGATGGGCACTGATCAGGCTGCATTGATGGGCAATAGTGAGGCTGCAGATGGGCACTGATCAGGCTGCAATGGTAAGACCACAGATGGGCACTGATCAGGCTGAATTGATAGGCAATGGTGTGGCTGCAGATGGGCACTGATCAGGCTGCAATGGTGAGGCCACAGATGGGCACTGATCAGGCTGCATTGATAGGCAATGGTGTGGCTGCAGATGGGCACTGATCAGGCTGCAATGGTGAGGCCACAGATGGGCACTGATCAGGCTGCATTGATGGGCAATGGTGAGGCTGCAGATGGGCACTGATCAGGCTGAATTGATAGGCAATGGGGAGGCTGCAGATGGGCACTGATCAGGCTGCAATGGTGTGGCTGCAGATGGGCACTGATCAGGCTACAATGGTGAGGCCACAGATGGGCACTGATCAGGCTGCATTGATGGGCAATGGTGAGGCTGCAAATTGGCACTGATCAGGCTGCAATAGTGTGGCTGCAGATGGGCACCGATCAGGCTGAATTGATAGGCAATGGTGTGGCTGCAGATGGGCACTGATCAGGCTGAATTGATAGGCAATGGTGAGGCGGCAGATGGGCACTGATCAGGCTGCATTGATGGGCAATGGTGAGGCTGTAGATGGGCACTGATCAGGCTGCATTGATGGGCAATGGTGAGGCTGTAGATGGGCACTGATCAGGCTGCATTGATGGGCAATGGTGAGGCTGTAGTATTTTTTCCTGAAACTTCCCTCTTAAAATTAAAGTGAGTGTTATACGCCAGTACGGTATTTACTTATTTATTTTTTGTCAGGTTAGGATTAGAGTTAGGAGATTGGATTCAGGGTTAGGATTAGGGTTAAGGGTTTATATAAGGGTTAGGATTATGGTTAATATTAGGGTTAGGGACTAGGATCAGGCATTAATATTAGGGTTTGAGAATAGGGTTAGGGGTTAGAGTATAACTAAAGGCAAAACTATTTTTTTAGTTTTGGATAGAGTGTCGAGGGATTTGAATGCCTGTCAGGTTTTTATTGCTGTCTGTGTCGGCCGTTAGGGAGAATCGCCCTCTCCATTTGTTCTGTTTACTATTATCACTGAAAGTGAAAGCAACAGAAAAATCACAAATTTTGGGTTGTCCCCAGAAAAGTAATAGAGGGGAAATATTTCAATGGGGACAATAGTTCTGGTTTCCCCCCAAGAAATTTCCTCCCACTTCCTGTTTGGTTATGGGACAGGAAGTGAAGGGAAATCTCTGCAATGGGACACAGATGGCAAAAAATAATCAAACAGGGGTAATAACCCTCCCTTGTTCTATTCAAAAAAAGTTTTTTTTTTTGGGGGGGGGGGGGCGGCGGCTAGGATTAGGGTTTGGGGTTAGGATTAATTTGGTTTATTTAGTTCTTCTTTATTTATTATTTATGAATACTTTTATTTATTATAATATATTGTTATTTAATTAATGCATTTTAGCAGAAAAACTCAAAAGCACTTGATAATGCTCAAAAATGTGCGAACTGCCCATTTTATAGCATTTATATAAGGGGGAAAAAAACGCCCCAATCCTGCCTGATTTGAACTACAAAAAAGTTCCAGAACTTTTACGAGCTTCAGGCGACTTGGAGTGGAGATATGAACCATCTACATAGAGAATAATCCATTTTTTTCTCCTCCAGCATTTGGAGCTTCGAGCTACAAAACGCTCAGGTAAGAATGGGGCCTCAGGCTTAAAATAGAGTTTAGAGTTAAACTATTCAGTATCTTTACCAGTCTGCACAAATAAATGCTGACATGTCGCATACAACAACAAAAGAGGAAAGCTCCAGCTGTTTTATCATCAATAAGCCAGTCCTTTGCCTAAGCTAGGATGATGTTGTCAGTTTGCTGCAGGTAGGAGGAAGAATTTCCTCAATCCCAACTCAACGAACTGCACAGATACCAGAATATACATCTATGTGCCATTTCTGAGCTGGCATCTCAGTCCAGCAAGTAGATGATCACCCTATATCAGGTATGTCTAAAGTCCGGCCCGCGGGCCAATTGTGGCCCGCATTCCGGTTCAACTTGGCTCCCTGGTAATTTGGATATATATATATATATATATATATATATATATATATATATATATATATATATATTTTGTTGCCACAAGAGATATATAGCGTATTTACTGGCACTGCCTCGGAGGGGACAGGGAGGGGTAGGGCTGCATTCATGGCAATGGTGAGGGTGCAGATGGGCACTGATTAGGCTGCATTGATGGGAACTGACCCTTATTTTGCTTCACAGTAGGGCTGGGGGAAAAAATCGATTCAAATCTTGAATCGAGTTGAGAGGTCAAATCGATTCAAAATTTCAGCAAATCGATTTTTTTAGATTTTATTTTTTCACCAGGACCGGCACGGTCTAGGCCAAAGCCGTGGCCTCGCCTAAAAACTCCTGCCTGCAGCTCCCCAAGACCGGCGCTGACACCACGCCGGTCCTGTGGAGCTGCGGGCAGGAGTTTTTAGGTGAGGCCGCGGCTTCGGCCTAGTCCGCGAGGCCGGACACCGCGGACTAGGCTGAAGCCGCAGCCTCGCCTAAGAACTCCTGCCCGCAGCTCCTCAGGACCGACGCGGTGTCCAAAAAAACTCGATTCAAATCGTGAATCGAGTTTTTTTTTTTTTTAAACCGCAGATTTTCTTTTTTGAGAAAATCGCCCAGCTCTACTTCACAGTTCTTTCTTTAAAATGTAAGTTTTTTTTCCTAAAACTTCCCTCTTAAACTGAAGGTGCGCGTTATACGCCGATAAATACGGCACATCCAAATAACACGCCCGAGCTCAACCTTAGTCCTGAGCGGCGCTCAGGGATTTGTTGGGGCCATAAAAGATATATATATCCAGATAACAAACACCCAAGCTTATCTCTTCACCACACACAGCCACAAAGGCAGATAATTCTTGTTGGGCAGTGTATTAGTGCTCGGACGAACACAGACCGAATTTTAATGGTTCAAAGAATGTCGGCCCTCATGCATGTTCACATTATCAAATTTAGCCCTCTTTGAAAAAAGTTTGGACACCCCTGCCCTAGATCATGGGTGCTCAACCTGTGGCCCTCCATTGCAAGCAGCTGGCAGTTAAAAAGCACAACTCCCAAAGGCAGAGGCATGATGGGAGTTGTAGTTCCACAACAGCTGGAGGGCCACAGGTTGAGCACCCATGCCCTAGATTAGGGATATCCAAACTCTGGCCCTCCAACTGTTGCGGAAGTACACGTCCCTTAAGACACTGTAAAACACTGACATTCACAGACATGACTAGGCATGATGGTAATTTTAGTTCCTGAACAACTGGAGGGCCATAGTTTGGAGACCCCCGCTAGATGATGCCAGAACAAAAATGGTTCTGTCCTTCTGGGAAGACAAGCAGATAAAAAGCATTGTCAGGGGGAGAACTGTGATCTCTGTGTGAGGCAATACATACCTGGAAGAGTTATACCTACACATGCAAAAAAAAAAAAAATAAATTTATATATATATATATATATATATATATATATATATATATATATATATACACATACACATACATACACACACACACATATACATATATACACACATATATATATCTATAGAAATATCTATCTATATATATATATATAAATATATATATAACCATCTATCTATCTATATATATATATATATATATATATATATATATATATATATATATATATATATATATATATATATATATATATATATATATATATATATAATATATATATAAATAAATAAAATCTACTGTATGGAAAATCCATTTTACAGCATTCCATTTTCTAGGTATTCATTTTACAGCTTTGGGATGAATAAGATGGGAGACTGCGAGCCAGGCCTTCTCATCCAACATCAGTGCCTGACATCACAGATGAACTTCTGGAAGAATGGTCAAACATTCCCATAGACACACTCCTAAACCTTGTGGACAGCCTTCCCAGAAGAGTTGAAGCTGTTATAGCTGCAAAGGGTGGGCCAACTCAATATTGAACACTACGGACTAAGACTCCATTAAAGTTCATGTAAAAGACAGGTGTCCCAATACTTTTGGTAATATAGTATATATATATATATATATATATATTTTTTTTTTATATATACACACACTGTATATAAATAATGGGGCAGACTCGGACCAGTGTTTTTTCTGCCGTCACTCTTCCACGTCCGTTGTCCTAACCCCAATAAACATAAATCCGAGCGTTCCCCCTTAAATGAGAATGTCATCCTCCGTCTTCCCCCAACCAGGAGTTGCAGATTCACGGCCAAGAATGAGCCAGCAAATACACTGTGTAATTTCCAATAATAGGAGCGGATTCTGGCTGCGCCGTGCTGTTACTTTTGGCTGGACATCCACATTCCAGCATGAGAGGACGTAGCGTCCAATGCGCTTCTCTCTCTTTACGCCGGACACGGCGGGATCACGTGACCGAGGGACACCTAAAAGGTCACAGTGACAGGGACACCACCGAGCGACAGGACTGCTGGGAGAGACAGAAATAGGAAATTAAAGTGGACCGCTCCGGCAGAAGTGACCCGTTTGCGACATCTGGCTACATTCGGCACCTTTCATGAGCAATGTCTCCGATATGTTCTACCCTCCCGTCTTGTGTTGTAGGAGAACCCAGCCGGTGAGAAGAAAATCCAAGCTTATTGAATGAATATACGGAGCACTATAAACCCACTTATGTCGAGCATTAGAAGGATGAGAGTGCCACAAAGCTTCATTCATTCAGTCCAGTAAGGATTTCGTTATTCACAAGAAGTCATCAAAAAGCCATCATAGGCCTAAAGAGGAACTACACAGCATCTGAGCTCCACAAACCAAAATCGCTGTATAATTCTTCCTAATATCCAAAGCAACATTCACCTTGATAACAAAAAAAAAAAACTCTATACAATCTAGGGTTGCACCGTGTCAGGGCTGGGCTCAACTCTTCCTTCTCTGAGCTGGCCGCTCAGCTGTTGGCTAATTGCCAGCTCCTATCTCTCCACAGTTACTCAGCTGTTGATGATATCCTGCTCGTCAGTCCTGCCTACATAACCACTTGCTGTCCGCGCTATAGCCAAAAGACGGCTACAGCGCGGACTTCATTTGCCGGGAGGGCGTCCCTAGAATATAAACAAAAAAGTAATTGCTACTACCCATACATCACATAGAAAGCAGAGATCCCTGGTGCTCAATTCACAGTCGCTGGCTGAGTAGGTAAATGAGGAAAAGATGATCCGCACTCCGGTGATTGCTCTTAAGAAGTATAATATTTATTGACAAGCCACAGTGACCAAACGCAAATAAGAACAGTTGGCGCGTTTCAGCCTATAAGGCCTTAGTCATAACCACGTCCCTAGACGTCCTCCCGTGCCTGAGCGGCCCGCGCGCCCCCCCTGCAGGGCACACTCTGTGATCAGTGAGTCTATGAGTCACAGTACGACAACACGTAAATAGAAAGATGACTGAGCGATATCCTATAACTCGACGCATTTCGTGAAACAAAGTTTACTTCTTCAGGAGGTAACTACAATTGATGGAGTATCCGTCAGTCATATAACATGTATAAAAAAAAAAAATGTATATACAATCCATCTCCAGCTACAGAACACAGATGTGATGGAAAAGCACTAGGAGGGAAGTCACAGGCCGGGAGCTGTGGAAAGGACAGGGGACCACCGAATAGGGCCAAACAGCAGGGAAAACGATTCAGGGCGCTCCAAACTATTGGACAACTTAAATGCAGCCTCTGAATCCTCATGGAAGTGCCAAAGAAATCAAAGGAGCGACCGCCATCACCAGTAGCCAGATAGAAATGCTTCACTCCCGCGGTAGAAATTGTACTCCTTGATGTACTTGGCGGTAACCACCAAATGCAACCCATTCAGGTAAATAGGGCCACCCCGCAACCGCGTACAACGCATGGGGTAGTCTGCCATATAGGGGGTTAAAACAGGTGGTGAGGAGGCAGTACAACCCTTCCTCAACAGTAATTGTTTTTGTTTGTACTAGTTATTCTTTATTGTAACTTGCTCTCTTTTGTGATATTGTACATTCTTCAGGCCTGGGTATATGGGTATGCCCAAAAGGCCCCGTTTTGTAACTCAACCTATACGCTATCTTACCAAAAGTATTGTGACACCTGCCTATACATGAACTTTAAAGAGGAACTGCAGTCTGCTCACATCATTTGTAATAAAAACATCTTTGCCATTCTGCAGCTTCCCTCCAACCATTTTGCATATTATTTTATATATACTGTGATTGTGTATTTGCCAAATAGGCTGCAGAAATCTCCCTCCACTGAGTCTGGCTGCAGCCATTTTTACTGTGGGCAGCTGCAGCTGCTGCCTGTTCACCTCCTGGATTTACACAGACACACAGAGGCGCACCTCCAGCTCTGCAGCTCTCATTGGCCCTCTTATGACTCATCCCCCCTCCCTTCCTGGCAAACTCTCACGAGAGTGAAAGAGCTGTGCATGATGTCATACGCCCAAGCTTTTTACCAGACAAGAAACAGGAAGTGGGCTGTATAAGGTATTTACTGGCAGAAAAAAAATGTTTTACTATCCAAAGTTAAAACAAAAAGGGCAGAAGATTTAATAGATGGAAAGATGAAAAAATGACGGAAGTGACTGCTTTAACCACTTCCGGAGCGGCTCACGACGATATAGGTCGGCACTCTGAAGAGGAATATCGTTGGTATGGCAGAGCATTCCGTTTTAAGACAAAATGATCTCTGCCGCGAGAGCCCTTTTATCGGTGGCGGGAAAGGCCCCTCCCGCCGCGTTCCGGTGCCCTGCGCTGCTTACCGGAGCCACTGGCAGAGGCAATCAGATCCTTCTCCGTGTTAGGTATGGAGCTGAGTGAGGGGAAGATGGCCCCCACCCGGCTCCATACCATTGCAGGGCGGAAGCGATGTCAAAGCATTACTTCCACCCATAGCTCTTAAAAAGGGACATTTTTTTTATTGCATTTTTGTGTAAATATGAGATGTGAGATCTTTTTGACCCCCAGATCTCACATTTAAGAGGTCCTGTCATGCTTTTTCTATTACAAGGGAAGTTTACATTCCTTGTAAAAGGAATAAAAGTAATTTTTTTTTTTTTAAAAGAACAGTGTTAAAAAAAAAAAAAGTAAAAATTTACAATTTAACGCGCCCGGTCCCGAGCCCACGTGCAGAAGCAAACACATACGTGAGTAGAGCCCGTGTATAAATATGGTGTTCAAACCACACATGTATCGCCGCAATCATTAGAGCAATAATTCTAGCCCTAGACCTCCTCTGTAACTCAAAATATGCAACTTGTGGAATTTTTTAAACATCGCCTATGGAGGTTTTTAAAGGTAAAAGTTTGTCGCCATTCAATGAGCGGGCGCAATTTTGAAGTGTGACATGTTGGGTATCAATTTGCCCGGCGTAACATTATCTTTCACAATATAAAAAAAAATTGGGCTAACTTTACTGATGTCTTATTTTCTAATTCAAAAAAGTGTATTTTTTCCCCAAAAAAAGTGCGCTTGTAAGACCAGTGCGCAAATACGGTGACGGTGTGACAGAAAGTATTGCGACAACCTTCATTTTATTCTCTAGGGTGTTAGAAAAAAAAAACAATATATAAAGTTTGGGGGTTCTAAATAATTTTCTACCAAAAAAAAACCAAAAACAAAACGGATTTTAACTTGTAAAAAACACCAAATCTCAGAAAGAGGCTCGGTCCTTAAGTGGTAAATAGCATCCCAGTCCGTAGGGTTCAATATTGAGTTGGCCCACCCTTTACAGCTATAACAGCTTCAACTCTTTTGGGAAAGCTGTCCACAAGGTTTAGGAGTGTGTCTATGGCACTTATGTTGGACGAGAAGGCCTGCCTTGCAGTCTCCACTTGAATTCATCCCAAAGGATGAAGGTCAGGACTCTGTGCAGTCCAGTCAAGTTCCTCCACCCCAAACTTGCTCATCCATGTCTTTATGGACCTTGCTTTGTGCACTGGTGCGCAGTCATGTTGGAACAGGAAGGGGCCATCCCCAAACTGTTCCCACAAAGTTGGGAGCATGAAATTGTCCAAAATGTCTTGGTATGCTGATGCCTTAAGAGTTCTCTTCACTGGAACTAAGGGGCCAAGACCCAACCCCTGAAGAACAACCCCACACCATAATCCCCCCTCCACCAAATGATTTGGACCAGTGCACAAAGCAAGGTCCATAAAGACATGGATGAGCGAGTTTGGGGTGGAGGAACTTGACTGGCCTGCACAGAGTCCTGACTTCAACCCGATACAACACCTTTGGGATGAATTAGAGCCGAGACTGTGAGCCAGGCCTTCTCGTCAACATCAGTGCCTGACCTCAAAAATGCCTTTCTGGAAGAATGGTCAAACATTCCCATAGACACACTCGTAAACCTTGTGGACAGCCTTCACAGAAGAGTTGAAGCTGTTATAGCTGCAAAGGGTGGGCCAACTCAATATTGAACCCTACAGACTAAGACTGGGATGCCATTAAACTCCATGCGTGTGTAAAGGCAGGCCTTGTAATACTTTTGGAAATATAGTGTATATTGTATACAGTGTTTTGAAAAAGTATTCATACCCCTTGAAATTTTCCACATTTTGTCATGCTACAACCAAGTGTGGCATGCATTTGTATTCAGCCCCCTGAGTCAATATTTTGTAGAACCACTTTTCGCTGCAATTACAGTCTTTTGGGGTATGTCTCTCTCAGGTTTTCTTCTAAGATTACCCTGTATTTGGCTCCATCCATCTTCCCATCAACTCTGACCAGCTTCCCTGTCCCTGCTGAAGAAAAGCATCCCCATAACATGATGCTGCCACCACCATGTTTCACGGTGGGGATGGTGTGTTCAGGGTGATGTGCAGTGTTAGTTTTCCACCACACATTTTCTTTTAGACCAAAAAGTTAAATTTTGGTCTCATCTGACCAGAGCACCTTCTTCCACATGTTTGCTGTGTCCTCCACGTGGCTTCTCGCAAACTGCAAACAGGACTTCTTATGTCTTTCTTTCAACAATGTATTTCTTCTTGTCACTCTTCCATAAAGGATAGATTTGTGGAGAGCACGACTAATAGTTGTCCTGTGAACAGATTCTTCCACCTGATCTGTGGATCTCTGCAGCTCCTCCAGAGTTACCATGGACCTCTTGGCTGCTTCTCTGATTAATGCTCTCCTTGCCCGGCCTGTCAGTTTAGGTGGACGGCCATGTCTTGGTAGGTTTGCAGTTGTGCCATACTCTTTACCACTTTCGGATGATGGATTGAACAGTGCTTAGTGAAATGTTGAAAGCTTGGGATTTTTTTTTACCTAACCCTGCTTTAAATTTCTCCACAACTTTATCCCTGACCTGTCTGATGTGTTCCTTGGCCTTCATGATGCTGTTTGATCACTTAGACTCTCTAAGAAATCTCTGAGGGCTTCACAGAACAGTTGTATTCATACCGAGATTAAATTACACGCAGGTGGACTCTTATTTACTAATTAGGTGACTTCTCGAGGCAATTGGTTCAACTAGATGTTAGTTAGGGGTATCAGAGTAAAGGGGGCTGAATACAAATGCACCCCACACTTTTCAGATATTTATTTGTAAAACATTTTGAAAACCATTTATCATTTTCCTTCCACTTCACAATTATGTGCCAATTTGTGTTGGTCTATCACATAAAATCCCAATAAAACGCATTTACGTTTTTGGTTGTAACATTGGCAAAATATGGAAAATTTCAAGGGGTGTGAATACTTTTTCAAGACACTGTACTTCAATAAGTAAAACATAAGTTCTCTGAAGAGCAATCTGAATATATTTAGAACCAAAAGCAAGAGTAAACAAGGCCAAAAAAAAAAAATTAAATAAATAACGCAGCCCTCACATCTAAGTACTGGTAAGCTGCGATTTTTGTGTTCTTGGGTTTAGAGCAGGGTTTCTCAACCAGGGTTCCGTGGAAGCCTAAGGTTCCTCCAGAGGTTGGTAGGGGTTCCTTGAGCAATGAGAAATGTCTCCTTCTCAGATAAGTTCCCACTGACACCATTGATCCTTTTAGCTATCTGTAAGGTGGGAATTCCTCCCAATGACCACACATGTAAGGAGCATCCTTTCTACTGACCATCACACCAATGTATCATGAGTTGTAGATGCAGTCATTTTTAGCAGGGGTTCCCTGCAACTGAAACGTTATTTCAAGGGTTCCTCTGTGTTGAGAAGGTTCAACACAGTGTTTTTGGAAGAAACCAGCCCAATGCTGGCCCATACACTCTGCAGAGTGATGTCATTTTTAACCTTCCTCTGATAGAAAAAACGACTCAACATAGTGATGAAACCTAACAGCAATGGTTGCTGAAGTTTCATGGATGCAATAAAATTGGCTGCAGGTCAACTCAATTCTTTTGAGCCATTTTTGCGATTAGTTTACTAAACGTAATAGAAAGCTTTTTCAATTTGCAGATCATTTCTGTGTATATGGTTAGCAGAAGAGTAAATTTTAGGTTAGGCAGGACACATGGGGAAGGGTGACACTTTCCTTTCATATGTGCCGCCCTCTCTAGGTGTGACAACCTACAGACTGTGAGGACTACCCCTCTGCAATACTTCCCACCGCCCGGCGGGGTAATAAGACGCCACGTGAGACGTTCCCCTGCACAGAGCCACACATCTGTCAGGTGACTTGCACTTTCATTTCTCGGATAGCAGAGGTCGGTTCCTGGAAAGGAAACCTTTCAGCGGTAGTAGCAGGATATCCTCATACGAGGTGACAGACAGAACGGGGCTGCTAAACCTGATCTGCGCCAGTCAGGTGTTGTCTGTACACCACCATCTCCCGTACTGAGAAAAACCACCGACCTCACATGACTAAATAATCTACACAATAGCATTTTCTCAGGTCTACGTTCCACATGTTGTTAGGATCACACTTACTACTGTAATCAGTGCAACCACACATGTTGAAGTCTGATTGTCACAATTTAGATTGCAAAGGTCTACCAAGGGAAGATGAGATTAGCATTTTCTTGTCTGGCTATGTTTGGTCATGCGGTCAATCATCTTGTGCTTATTGGAATCCTCCAAAAACACCAGCTAAGCATTTTGTGTAGGGATATGATCAAATAAGGGTAGTTCGGCCCTTCTCAACCTTTTTACCCAAGAGCTGGGGTCTCCAAACTGCGGCCCTTTGCTTGCCTTTACCTGGTCCTTGGGGCACTATGCTTCCCAGGGACACCAACAATGGGGGCATAATTCTTGCCACTGGCACCAATGGGGCACTATTCCTCCCACTGATACAGATGATGGGCACCCTTGCATCCACTGACCCCAATAATGGGGCACTATTCCTCCCACTGATACCGATGATGGGCACCCTTGCATCCACTGACCCCAATAATGGGGCACTATTCCTCCCACTGATACCGATGATGGGCACCCTTGCATCCCACTGACCCCAATAATGGGGCACTATTCCTCCAACAAACACCCCCAAGAGGGGCACAATTCCTACCAATGATGGGGCACAATTCCTTCCAACGACACCAATAATGGGACACCATTCCTCCCACTGCCACCAATGATGGGGCACCATTCCTCCCACTGCCACCAATGATGGGGCACTATTCCTCCCACTGCCCCCAATGATGGGGCACTATTCCTCCCACTGCCCCCAATGATGGGGCACCATTCCTCCCACTGCCACCAATGATGGGGCACCATTCCTCCCACTGCCACCAATGATGGGGCACCATTCCTCCCACTGCCACCAATGATGGGGCACCATTCCTCCCACTGCCACTAATGATGGGACACCATTCCTCCCACCACCAATGATGGGGAACTGTTCCTTCCACTGACACCAATAATGGGGCAATATTCATCCAACGAACACCCCCAATAGCGGCATAATTCCTGCCACTAACACCAACGACGGGGCACTATTCCTTCCACTACCACCACCACAAGGGACATAATACCTGCCACTGAAATCAATAATGGGGCACTATTCCTTCCACTGACACCAATGACGGGGCACTATTCCTCCCACTGACACCAAAGATGGGGCACTATTCATTCCACTGACACCAATGATGGGGCACCATTCCTCCCACTGACACCAATGATGGGGCACTATTCCTCCTACTAACACCAATGATGGGGTACTATTCCTCCCACTGACACCAATGATGGGGCACTATTCCTTTCACTGGCACCAATGATAGGTGCACTAATCATTCCACTGACACCAATGATATGGGCACTATTCTTTTCACTGAAACCAATGACAGGGCACTATTCCTTCCATTGTTCACTACCACTGACACTGGGACATTGTCTACTCCCACTGCCCACAGTCCCGCCCCCCTTAAGGCCGAATTACAGTAAACTGGCCCCTTGTTTAGAAAGTCTGGAGACCCCTGCCCAAGAGGAACCCTTGAAATACATTTCAGGTTTCGAGGAACCCTACTAAAAGAAATTCATCAGGGGCCTTTGAGAAAAACGTAATTTACATTGGAAACGCCACTCTTGGAGCCAAATAAAATGATCATTGTTGTCATCTCCGATTCCTCCTATATTGAATTGTATTGTATGTGTACTGTCTGCCCTCATGTTTTAAAGCACTGCGCAAATTGTTGGCACTATATAAATCCTGTATAATAAAAATAATAATATTGCTGGCATTGGCCCTGGAGCTATATAGGTATCATCAGATTTAAGGTTAATCATCCACAGCTCATGAAACCACCTAGCAACTTCTGAAGGGTTCCACAGGACCATTACTGAGAATGGCTGGGTTAGTCTAATCATTGTTTTTTCCCCCCATACATAAGCCAGATGCCACTGCGCAGCTGGAAGGATTCAGTGAAACCAACAATTTCGGGAGTGTCAGTCTCCTTAGTTTGCTCACAGTGCTCGGTGGTTTCTCCAGCTCACCTCCACATAAGCACTGTATTGATGTGATGCACAGAGGTCAACAGAAGGAACCAGCGAGCTGCAGGGGACCCAGGTGAATACCACTGTTGATATCCCAGAGTTATTCACAGCACCGGAGTTCATCGGGGTCCACGGGAAAGGTATTTATCCATTTTTTTCTTTAAAGGTATATCGTTGCTGAATTTTTTTCTTTTTTTTGTGACTGGGTACAAGAGTACAGGGAGTGAAACCGTCTCTTTTAAGTAGTTTGTAAAACTCAACACACACTTCACAACCTCTTCCTTCAAAGGATTTTTATTAGATATTTTGAAAATAAAAGCTTTTGTTTCACTCAATCAGAAGCTAAGCAGGTTGTAGCTATGAGGACTTGATGTATAAGAGAACACATGGCGCGCATTTTAGAGCTCAGGTAGGAAATATAATGATGGTAAAGATGTGCAAATGGAAAGTATTGGACTACTTATGGTCATGAATAGGCATTGCTCAGGTTGTGGTGATTTATCTGGCAAGCAGTGTTTACCCTTGCCATGTGACCATAAACTGGTTTCCACTGAGTGCAAAGGCTGGAAATATTCTGATGGTAAAAATGGGGAATCGGGGAATAAAAAGTATCCAAGAAGGGGTTTTGACTAAAGAATTTACCTATTAAATGAAGGAGGAAAACTATGGTCAAGTCTACAGTATTCTCTTGTATAATCTGTGTACGAGTCTACCGGAGGATGGGAGGGTCTTCTACTTGAACAAGGCAAATGGCCCAGTATCTGATTCCACAGGCTCGTTAAATGTTGTAGGCCCGGAATCCCTCATTTACCAGATGAGTTGTTAAAGGACCAAGGCAAAGATGGTTACAGAGACCACCTACTGTAGCTACACAGAGCTGCACCGGTGCTTAACTGCACAACTGGTACTCTTATAAGAATTTTCAACCTTAAATTAAAATTCAGGCTTCAGGCCTACCTATAAAAGATAAGTCATTACACTACCGTTAATGTATGATTGACTCTTGAAAGTCAGGTAGAGGTCAACCCAAGTCTGACAGTTGCTGCTGTTCATCTCAGCACTCACTTTTATAGCAGATGATTTATGGGCACTTGGCAAGGGTAAAGACTGCCCGCAATGCATGGATAAACCGCTGCAATGTGAACAATGGCTATGAGTGACCATGGCCAAACAGTCCGTGACCTTGTAATAAAGGCCAAAGTAGGGAATGATCAGTCGTAAGGCTGCTGATGCTCTGATTCCAGCACATGTTCTGGTGTTGGCTCCTCCCGTTGCTGGCACCTTCTGCGACCATTACTTTTAATGAAGGGTCCGTCAAGTTAAGAGGGGCTTGGTGACACTCCAGAGCTGTTTTGGTAAGCATTGATGCTCTGCCTGCATCTCATACTCTTGGTCATGTCACGTCAGGTCAGGTCATGCAACTAAGGGGCACATGAAAGCATTTCTTGCACAGCTCTGAAGTATGCAATAGGACAGTTGGCCACAGTACTTACAGGCCAGGCTTTGAAGGAACCCAGCCATGGTTGTGACTTCTTTTACCGCTGTTCCAGCACCATAGTTTTTGTATCCTAACTAGGGATAGAACAATATAGTTTTTTTGGTGCCGATATTTTGGCCACCTCTAGCCGATATTTTGTACTTTTAAACATGTTTTTTTAACACTGTCATTTTAAATTTGTTGTTGTTTTTTTATCACTGTTATTGCTATAACAAGGAATGTAAAACATCCCTTGTGATAGTAATAGGCATGTGATCGGTACTCTTTATGGAGAGATATGGGGGTCTATAAAACTCCAAATCCCTCCTCTGCACTTCATATTCAAAACGTCAAGATCTGCGTTTTTAAATACTTTATTTTTAAAAAATAGCGCCTTTACGATGCCAGTAATCCGGGAAGTGATGTCATGACATCGCTTCCGGATTACTAGATCCGAGACCCGAACGAAGCATCGGCTTTGTTCGGGTCTTTGGCTAGCCACCGGACATGCCGGCTGGTTGCACGGGCCTCCCGGTGGGACGGAGAGCCCCGGGCGAACAGCGGAAGGCGGTGAGGGGGGGGGGGGGGGGGGGGGGGAGACATCCCCTCCCGCTGCTTGTAATAACAGCCGAGCGGCTACTGAGCCACATTGGTTGTAATTACAATAAAGCCGACCGTCTGCTCTACAGAACGGTATCAGGGATAATCGGTCGATCCCTAATCCTAACTCTTTAGACTATTATTTATGGAAAAAGCCTATGCAACAGGGCTGATTTCTCCCTATTCCTATCTAAACTGTGCAGCCACCTTGAGTTGCACAATTCACTGTGGTAAGCCATCATTCTTCAAGGTCCAGCAGATGCCTCCTTTTCCATGGTTCTCATGTTAGACATCTGTCCGCCTAGGACCCTCCACATTATAAGATAACTAGGCCAAAAGGAAGAAGTAATTAAGCCTCATTAAATAAATACGGATATTAGTTGCCCCCTCACAAAAGAATTGCTGTAAGCTGGTTTAAAATGCTTACTTTAGGAGTCTAAAACCACCCATGGACTCTACCTGACCTGTGACCTTACCTCCCACATCCAGTGCCAGTTTGGTTGCGTTGATGATGTTCCATCAATCTCTGCTGCTTTGCTCCCTTAACATTTTATCTGCTTGTGTAACCTCTCCTTATATTAAACTTCCGTTGATGTGCAAGGGACGATGGTAAAAGAATGATGACAGTTGAATGTACATAGAGATATTACTAAAGCCAGCATTTATTACTCCGAATAGCACACACAGGGCAGCAAAAAAAGCAGTGAGACACTCTGTCCTGTGTACACAACGCAGGATATATAGAAGATTACTTGTCTTATGACGCAACAGGATGAAAAAATTAATCTCTGTCTCAAATATTTATATCACAAGAAGACTTGGAGAGGACAAACAGAACGGAAAAGCATTCTGGAAAAATAGCTCCAGCAAAACGTGACCGTAACTTTACAGAAATGGCCATTAGGAGAACCTTAATTACCAAAATCCTCATCGAGGTTTATATTCTTTGCACACCGCTTCATTACATCTCCCAAAATGATTCAGCTATATGCAACCTCCCTCTCCTACTCCAAAAAGTGTGAGGAGAAGGATGCAGTAGCCTCAGGAAGAGGGTGGTGCAAGAACCTGGGAACAACTGGCCTATTCCCTAAAAGTACATTTCACCTTTAAGACCATGTTTCAGGTTACATTCATATTTAGGGCAGCTGCAGGCATCATCCCGGTACCGTTGTTTAGAGCGGGTGATCGGCTATCCGAGTATAACAACCGATGCGGCTAAAAGCCGCTCTTACCGGGCCTCCCGTTCGATCGGGAGGCCCGGTGACCAATCGGCTGCCTCCGCCATCGGCTGGGGGCGGGCTGGAATGAAGCCGTGGGTGGCTTCGTTCCAGCCTCCTAATCGTAAACACGGAAGCGACGTCATGATTTTTTTTTTTTTTTTTTAGAAAATCTCCAAGCCCTAGGTTTTGCCACCAAGTACTAAGCCATGTTTTGCGAATGAATAAAATACTTATTTCACTCATTAAAATGCAAATCAATTCATAACTTTTTTTGAAATGCATTTTTGGATATTTTTGTTGTTATTCTGTCTCTCACTGGTAAAAGAAACCTACCAATAAAATTATAGACTGATCATTTGTCAGTATATACACACATATATTATATATACACACACACACACACACACACACACATACATATATATATATATATATATATATATATATATATATACACATACATACACACACACACACACACACACACACATATATATATATATATATATATATATATATATATATATATATATATATATATATATATATATATATATATATATATATATATATATATATATATATATATATATATATATATATATATACATACACACACAATATTACAGTTTATGGTTTTAATACCCCTTACGTCTTCTTTTGCAGGATGCTTTTTTATTTAATTTTTTTAATTAAAGTGGGTCTAAAGGCAGAAGGTTTTTTTCACCTTAATGCAAAAAAAAAAAAAATTAACATCACGATCCAGCGTTGTGCACAAGAGCCTCGGCTCTCCATGAACTCTCCCTCCTCATTGGCTGAGACAGCAGCAGGAGCCATTACACAGCCAGTGAGCCAATGGAGAGAGGGGGCGGGGTATAGTTGTGGCTCTGTGTGTGAATTGACACTCGGCTCGGGAGAGAGCCTGCTTGGGTGCCCCCATAGCAAGCTGTTTGCTATGGGGCACTCGGCAGGAGGGAGAGGCTTGAAGCGCTGGTGAGGGACCCGAGAAGAGGAGGACCGGGCCTGCTCTGTGCAAAACCAACTGCACAGAGCAGGTAGGTATGACAAGCATGTTTTTTGCTTTGGTTTAAAAAAAAAAAAAAAAATTGCCTTTAATATCACTTAATTTAAGAATTATTTTGAAATGACAGTGTGACTTTAGAATAGCTGGAATTAATTGCTTACAATCTGTAGCTTCACATCCTCATACAATCCAGCATTCTATACAAAACACAGACGCTTGCTTTGTTTTGATTTGGATTGCTTTTCTATCATTAATTTCAACATATGTCACAAATCTGTTGACAGGCAAATGCAATTAACACATACTTTATGAAAGCAAACAAACAGTTACAATCTGTTGAATGTAACTTCCGTCTAACAGCTATTTATGAAAACGACGGGGGCCATAAATTAGGTTGGGAAAAAAAACAAAAAACAACCTCATAAATCTCCGCTTGTCGTGTCCTATGTTTCATGAAGATATTTCGTGTTCAGTAAAGAATGTTACAGACGGTACAAAAAATACAAAAAAAAGCTTCCTTAGCCCCCTCCCCCGAACCCCTACCTAAGAATCTCAATTTGCATTGCCAGATATATAAAAGGACCAATACGGAGGGAGAAAAAAGTAAAAAAAACAAATTTCTTCATCAGTTTAGGCCAATATGTATTCTTCTACATTTTTTTTTTACTAGTAATGGCGGTGATCAGAGATTTTTAGTGGGACTGCGACATTGCGGCGGACACGTTTGACACTTTTTTGGGACCAGTTTTTTGGGATTCAGAGCTAAACGAAGCCACGGATAACTGTATAAATGACACTGGCAGGGAAGGGGTTAACACCAGGGGGCGATCAAGGGGTTAAATGTTCCCTAGAGAGGTGTTTCTAACTGTGGGGGGGGGCTGACTGGGAGTACAGAGAGATTGTTGTTCCTGATCACTAGGAACAGACGATCTCACTGAACTCTCCTGTCAGAACGGGGATCTGCTTTGTTTACACTGGCAGATCCCCGTTCTGCCTCTCTGAGGAGCGATCGCGGGTGGCCGTATGACGTACAACAGGACTAGATAAAGGAAGTTCATGACGTACAACAGGACTAGAAAAAGGAAGTTCAATAGCCAGTAGCCAATAGCTGCCCTTGCGTTGTTTTTGGTCCATCGGAATAGCATATAGATGAACGGTTTTCTCGATAGGAACTGATTCTGTCGGAAAGATTTGAAACATGTTCTATTTCTAGGTCCGTCAGAATTTTAGAAAGAAAAAGTCAGATGAAGCCCACACACCATCGGAATGTCCGACGGAATGATTCCGTCGGACCTTTTCTGACGGAAAGTCCGGTCGCGTGTAAGCGGCATTATTCTCGCTGGTAGTTAGAATCTTTAATATTTGCAAAAAAATGAAGGTTTCCTATTTAAAATAATAAGCTGTCAGGTTAGTAAAACAGTGATATCAGAACTGATTCAATCATCCATTTTGTAGTGTACATAGTTTTGCAAAACAATGGGATAAAAGAATATTCCTGAACTTTGTTTTATCTCGTGGTTATTACTGTGAAATTGTGTGACTGCATCAATGCAGTACATGCTACCTCAGCTTACAGAACTTTGATTCATTGAATGAGTTTACCATAAAATGTAAATATTGCAGAATATACAGCCATATGCTACATAACTAAGCTCCAATGCATGCTGAATAAACAAAATTATTAAATGTATATTAAATAGAAAACTATGTTTAGATAAAATTTTTACTCCAAAAGCATTTTATTAAGATGAATAAAAATTAAAAAAATCGATTTAAATAAAAAAAATCTGATTTAAATCAAAAAAATAACTTTTTTTTAGTTTTTTTTTTTTAAATCATTGATTTTTATCCACCCTGGCCAACACATTCACCAACAACCAACTCAAACTCAATCCCACATCAGCACTGAGACTGCACAGTAAAAGTAAAATCTTTGTACAGAGGCACAGATGCAATGGCCTTTTCTAAACAGCCAAGACTGGCACGTGAAGCTGGCGTTTATTTCCTTATTTCCTGGCCCGCGACGCCGACACTTTCTCATGAAGCAATCAGCGGAGCGACACAATCGCCACTCAGATGCCCGAACAAAGAGCCAATCTCACAGCGCTCATAGGTATTCATTGCAGCATCCAGGAAGCACTATCCCCCTGCAGTGTAGATCAACAAGGCTCCCCTTTATAAAAGGCTCGTGGAGCAGGCGAGGAACGCCAGCCAACGCTGATGAATGCGGCCAGGGCTCAAACAAACAGCTGCTGCTTAACGTGGCACGGAGACAAGGGCCCGAATACAGAGAGGCCCAGACACACACACAGGCCTCCGGGCTCACACTCAATAACTTTCTCAGGACTTTATACGGGTGAAGAAGAAAAAAAAAAAAAAAGAAGAAAATGGTAAGAATTATGAAAAGGGTAAAAAAGAAAAAACAAAAAGGTAAAAAATTAAAATTGAAAAAGAGAATTTAAAAAGGAAAATAACATATCGTAAAATAGAGAACAATAACAGAAAGGGGGAAAAAATGACAACAGAAAGACACAAAAGGAAAGTGAGGGATAAGGGACAACAAAAGACAGAAAGGGTCAGAGCAAAATGGGGAAGGCAATCATTAATAGGAAGAGCAAGAAAAGGAGACAAAAAGGGTAAAACCGTAAGAAAAGTACAGAAAACTATAAAAGAAAAGCAAATTGAAGAGAAAACAAAGCCCAATTAAAAGGAAAAAAACAAGAAAACTAAAGTAGACAAAAATTTAAATATTAGAATCGGAGGTTGAAGAGCAAAAGGTTTAGGTAAAGTGTTAAACAGAAATAAAAATCGAGAACAAACAAAAAGAGAAATGTACATTATATGGCCAAACATTTGTGGAGCCCTGAGCAACATAGAAGGCCACAAAATGTGTGTACAGCCTCTCCAAATGAAGGACTACTGGTGTTTTCAGTGATGTTCTGTCCATCTCCATGTACAGCACATTTTAAAAAAATGCTCCTAGCAGCTCCTTTTGAGCATTTTTTTCTGATTCTAGAAGCAGTGTTATCCTATATGTGTCCATGCACACTCTTTTAGTCTAGAAGCGTTTTTGAAGCTTCAGCTTATAGGAGCAAAAAAAAAAAGTGATTTGCCAACATATATATATATATATTTTTTTTTTTTTTAGGAGGAACTGCACAGAAAAAAGGGGAATGAGTCACATTATCGGAAATGCCAATAAAAGATAACGCTCCTAAACGCTCCAGTCACCACAAAAACGCTAATCATGAGTGTTTTTCAGGCATTTTTTTTTTAAGCTGATAGTATGCATGAAGCCTCAATACTTACTTTATACAAAGCCATTTTAGACCAGCCTTTCCAACTTTTCCACGCAGAGCAACCCTTGAAATAAGTTTCCAGTCTCAGGGAACCCCTGCTAACAATGACTTTATCTACAACTCATGATACATCAGTGAGAAGAAGGCTCCTTACACCTGTGGTCATTGGGAAGAATCCCCTCCCCCCCCCCTTACAGATAGCTAAAATGGTCAATAGTTTCAGTGAGAATTTATCGGAGGGGCAAAAATTGCTCATAGGGAACCTCTAGCAACCTCTGGAGGAACCCTTGTTGAGAAACCTTAGACAACCTTCTGGTAACAGTTTGGTAGAAGGTCCTTTTTCTGTTCCAGCATGACTATGCCCCCTTTCACAAAGCCAGCTTCATAAAGACAAGGTTTGATGATTTGGTGTGGAGGAACTTGACTGTCCTACCCCGAGCCCCGACCTTAACCCTACTGAACACCTTTGTGATGAATTGAAATGCTGACTGTCAGGTGTCCACAAAATTTTAGCCATAGAGTGCAAATAGAAAGAACAATTAATGAAGGTAAAAAGCAGGGAACGCTACCACAAAAGGAAATGAGAAGAAATGAAAAGCTAGAGAGAAAAAAATAAATAAAATGCAGGCAAGGAAGATGCAAAAATAGGAAAATGGGGTCATCCTCTAAGCCACATATGCCAGCAAATCATGTGATCCTCTCACCCAGTTTTGCAGTGGGAATGTGGCAGAGCTTCATTCTGCCACCTCCAGCTATCACTCTCACCTTCCGCACTCCACTGTCACTTGTACAACTTATGTTTACAAAGGGAAAGCATTGCTCTCAGTGGCTTCCTGAACGAACAGATCCCTGCATGCACTCACAGCTGGGACAGATCTCCAATATCTGGGAGAGAATGATCTCCCTGCAAGGCGAGGCAGAGCCACCTACAGAAGGGAGATACTATAGCCGGGCATGGTAGGGGAGAGAGATACGAGGAATCTTTTTTTGGGGGGGGGTTGCATACTGTGAATGGAGCAGCGCGATGCTGTACCCCGCACTCTGCACGCACCGCGAGGCTAAACCCCGCACTCTGCACGCACCGCGAGGCTAAACCCCGCACTCTGCACGCACCGCGAGGCTAAACCCCGCACTCTGCGCGCACCGCGAGGCTAAACCCCGCACTCTGCACGCACCGCGAGGCTAAACCCCGCACTCTGCACGCACCGCGAGGCTAAACCCCGCACTCTGCACGCACCGCGAGGCTAAACCCCGCACTCTGCACGCACCGCGAGGCTAAACCCCGCACTCTGCACGCACCGCGAGGCTAAACCCCGCACTCTGCACGCACCGCGAGGCTAAACCCCGCACTCTGCACGCACCGCGAGGCTAAACCCCGCACTCTGCACGCACCGCGAGGCTAAACCCCGCACTCTGCACGCACCGCGAGGCTAAACCCCGCACTCTGCACGCACCGCGAGGCTAAACCCCGCACTCTGCACGCACCGCGAGGCTAAACCCCGCACTCTGCACGCACCGCGAGGCTAAACCCCGCACTCTGCACGCACCGCGAGGCTAAACCCCTGCACTCTGCACGCACCGCGAGGCTAAACCCCTGCACTCTGCACGCACCGCGAGGCTAAACCCCGCACTCTGCACGCACCGCGAGGCTAAACCCCGCACTCTGCACGCACCGCAATGCTAAACCCCGCACTCTGCACGCACCGCGAGGCTAAACCCCGCACTCTGCACGCACCGCGAGGCTAAACCCCGCACTCTGCACGCACCGCGAGGCTAAACCCCGCACTCTGCACGCACCGCAATGCTAAACCCCGCACTCTGCACGCACCGCAATGCTAAACCCCGCACTCTGCACGCACCGCAATGCTAAACCCCGCACTCTGCACGCACCGCAATGCTAAACCCCGCACTCTGCACGCACCGCAATGCTAAACCCCGCACTCTGCACGCACCGCAATGCTAAACCCCGCACTCTGCACGCACCGCAATGCTAAACCCCGCACTCTGCACGCACCGCAATGCTAAACCCCGCACTCTGCACGCACCGCAATGCTAAACCCCGCACTCTGCACGCACCGCAATGCTAAACCCCGCACTCTGTACGCAGCACAATGATGGACCCTGTACTCTGTACGCAGCGCGATGCCGAACCCCGCACTAACTCTATACATCCCAGATAAAATCAGCCCTTTCAGGGCAACCGTACTGCTGATGTGGCCCACAATGAAATTGAGCTTGACATCCCTGTTCCAAGCAATAATAATATAAATGAGAATATACCAAACAATCATTTGTCAGTGAAGAAAAAAGGTATACATACACTGAACTTAAATTGAGTTACATGGTGACTTCGTCTTACATTTACATGATAATATTTCAGAAAGCACATAAAACATTCCAATGGCCAGTTAATTAGGTACACCATGTCAGGTGTGAACATAGATATTTGATCAGAACTGGGCTGGGTCATTCCATTCAAAAACTGCAAAAAAGACATTCTGAAATCCAGACTTGAGACTGTGAGGAAAATGGGGTACAAGGTTTCCATCATGGGTTTTGTCAGGCTAGTCATGGCCACTGCTTCATAAAAACACCGCTCCTCCCAGGTCAATATGAGAATAGCAGTTAAAGAGATAATAATAGTGCAAGAATACAACCATTGTAAGAAGCATTCCTGGGAGTGAACTCAGCAGCATGCATCTTGATCTCATTGTGAACAAAAGTACAACAGCAAAGGCTGGAAATGGACAAGTATAAAAACTTTTATGCAACATCCACCACGTTATGATGTTTGTAGGGTCCGTGCTTTGTTTGAATGGTACTCCATGGATCAATCCTGCTGTCCCGTAGAACAATAAATGTGTGAGCCCTTCCAAGCAAAACATAAAAATCCAATGTGTCGCTGGTGACCAAATTACTCCAAAAATCGAGTCTTTGTTGAAGACCAAGTAAGCCGTCCTGTATCCAAGCACCTTCAAAAAATAAATATCCCACCAGGACAGTGTGCCAAGCCAAGAGCCTCTTTGTTTCTGAACGGTCCTACATTCCTGGAACATGAACTTGTTTTTCTCCAAAGAATATCAACCCGCTTCAATGGTAAATCCCATAACGATGAAGCAAAATGGGCCACTTGCAAATAACATTGCACCATCCAAAATGCAGTGACCATATAATTCCAGCACTTTAGCAATATAACCAAATCTGTATTCACCATCTTTGGAAACCAGTAAAGTCCAAATGTGATCTGATTGAGGCCAGAGTTGAAGTTAAAGCCAAGTGCAGCCTTGTACAGGTTGTACCCAACTAACTGGTCACTGAGTTTACATTCGGGTGCAAGCAACCTCAACACTCCAAATGGTAATCGGCAATGCAAAACATGGAACCTGTTTGGACACAGTTAGTACAAGGTATCTGAGCTTACCTGAGCATATTCTCTTTCCACTGCAGCCTTCTTCTGACTGAAGGTCCTACGGAAAACAGAAGAGAACACTTAGCAAGTTTACATTAAAACTCCTACTAAAACTAATTTTACATTTCCCTCTGACCATGTCCTGTGCAGTAAGGAAAAGTGAATAAAGAGTAATAGATGGGGTGGCTATAACTATCAGAAGTGGCTTTAAAGTGAACCTGTGCTAGGCTCATGCAGGGCAAAGCAACAGGTTCTCTGAAGTTCCACCCACCCCAGGAGCACATAGAACCAATGCTTTCATTCACACGCCATTTGGTTCAACCAAGAATAGCATTTTTCAAGCAGAGATGAGCTCTACCTTTCAGCCTACATGGCCATACCGTGTCTGCTCAATGGCTGGGTTCCAGTACACCCATTCAAGCCATCTAAGAACAAAAAAACGTGGCAGACTCAGGAACGCACATTCACCTGCTCAGCAGGGGATCTCTCCACTGATCCTCTCTGAGCAGGCGGATGACAGGTCCATGTCCGCTCGGCATAGCCAGCCCCGAAGTTCTCTATGGGATGGTCGCCTGGAAATGGACCGCCTGTCAATTTCCATCCGACTGTCGTCCCATCCTTTGGTCGGATGGGGGAATGGATCCCCTATCCGTCTGTTTTTGGTGGACAGGATCAGATGCCGGTGGGTGTCCGCGGACACAAGTTCGCTGACATCTGCTGCTCCATAGAGAACAATGGCTGGTCCGAATAGGTCCACCTGAAATACTGACAGGCAGACCTGATTGGATCTCCCATGTGAAACCAGCCTTAGCCCTAGATCTCTTGTGTAAGCACAACCAACTTTTAAAGGATAAAATCACCTTTGGGAACACGATATATGTTCCACTTGTTTTTGCTGCAGTCACTGCCTGATCCCACCTCCATGTGACAGCAGTGCGGTGAGAGGTTCCCCTTACCAGCTGTCACTTCTGAAATCAGCGTGGCCATGCAAGGCTCCGTCCACGTCATTCATAAACAGAGCTCTTTGCAGCTGTTGACTTGTATTTCCTAATGAACTACCATGGCACTATAAAGCGCCCTGGTAGGTCATTGATTCTTCCGGTCAGTGTATCTACTTGCCCGTATGGGATGTACGGTCACACAGATACACTGACAGATCTGCAGGAGACCTGCATGGCACCAGCGGTCTGCTGATCATTGGTGCAATTTTTTAAAGGGAACTTATACTTTAAGTAGTGTCAGGCTGAGCAACAAATAGAAGCTTCATGCAATACCACCTGGCATAATGAATGCTTCACCAGCTGTAGGGCCTGACCAACTTAAAAGTCTCAAACAAATGTTACAAAAATTACAAAATAGGCCTAAAGATTGTAATCCAATAAAATAAAGCAAAATAAAGTCTGATTCGGACAAAGAACTATTCTTACAATTATATCATCTGGATGGATCAAATGTGTACAAATATATTTAGTTGTACAAAAAAAAAAAAAAGGTATCAAAACAATTTTTTTACTGCACTTATTGACTCAGCATCCAATATGGGAGCACAATAGAGGGACAAGCCATAATTTAAAATTCAACTAATAAAGGGTCTGAAGTTTATGGTTGGACATTGGCATTTTTTTTAAACCATGTGTAGCGACTTGGGTGCTACACAAAGCTTAGGACTTTCTCTCCATCCTTAATTAGCAGGGGCTGGCCAATCACCAAGGGCCAGTTCTAGTGATATTTCAGCTATAAGTGAAAGTATTGTGAGCTCAGTCACCTGCTGGTTTCTACCAATGAGAGTCTTCAAATCACCAGATCTGCACTCCATCATTTTCGGACTCTGTCCCCTCCCATCTTGTAGATTATGGTGCTCCCACCTAACCTGGAGAGTTTCCATTCCTTCTGTACCATTTTCAATATAACAACATTGATCCACCAGAAACAATATAGGGTCTATGGTGGGCGCAACATAGAGTAGAGACCTGGGAATATGTATATGTAGCAGAGATTGTCTCCCTAAATTTCCTGTATATAAAAATAGTCAGCTGATTTAACTCCCCACCATTTACAATATACTAAAATTCCAGCTGTGGGTGGACTAACCCTTGAAAATGATTTGAAAGGGAAAGATATGTTGGAGCTTCTATTGCTTTTTTTAAAAAAAGGCACAAGCTCCATAACAGTCCTCCTTGTCCTGGCCTCATTATCTAGTGCAGTGATCTCCAAAGAGCAGACCAGGGGTCGGATATGGACCTCTGCTTGCCTTTATCAGGCCCTTGGGACACGATTTCTCCCACTGATACAAGGAACTAGTCCTTCTACACCAACATCGGGGCACGATTCCTGTTAGTGACCCCAACAAAAGAGCACAAATTTCTACCACTGACGGGGCACTATTCTTCCCCAATGGTGGGGCACTATTCCTTCCACTGACACCAATGATGGGGTTTACATTCATTGATGCCAAGGGATTTTCTACTTCACTGGTCAAAGGTCAGTCAAGGTCTGAAGGACAATAAACTGGCCGTTTGTTCAGAAAGTTTGGAGACCTCTGATCTAGTGGATCACTGTCCTGAAGTCAGCATGCAGCAATAGAAGTCTAAACTTTACTGCACAAAATGGTACAGGTACTACAGGTCCAGCAGTATTGCTCTGTGAAATATAGTATTTCTTTTCATGGCCTATGACATCCCAAAGGACTGTCAATACTGTCCCACAACCCCCTGTGGGCCCCACTTCTAAATAAACTAGGGATCCCTTTTGTATTGCAAGAACAGAGTAAATTGATGGCAGAAGACCAAGTAGTCCATCATTTTTTTATTTTTTGTTTTACTGTGTAACCCAAGCAAATTAAAACTCCAATACTACCCCTGGTGGAAGTCTCTTCCAAGCATCCACGATTCTTAAATTGAACTTCCTAAAATTATTTTTGAACTTTTCATCTGCTAATTTGAGGTTATGTCTCAGAATTCTTGAGTTTAGCTTACCATTTAAAAATCCGTCCTCAACTTTAAAAACACCCTTAAAGCGGTGGTAAACTCCAATTTAAAAAAAAAAATTGAGCCCCTGGCCGATTTAAGTCACAATGTGCCACCAGTGGCACGCTGTCACCGCTGTCGGTGCTTCCATCTTCACCCGGTCTTCCTTCTAGGTTTGCGGGCTCCAGCCATTTGAATGGCCGGCCCACGATGGGATCACTCCTGCACAGCGTTCTCAATGGATGGCATACTCCAGTTTGCGGGCTCCAGCCATTTGAATGGCCAGGCTGTGATGACGTCACTCCTGCACAGACGCGCGAGAATCACGGTTGTGCACAGCGCTCTCAATGGATGGCACACTCCACCACACTGTCCTATTGAGAGAGCAGTGCGCATGCGCCGGGGAAGTCACCAGCCTCTACAAATGTAAATATCCCCTAAACTGTACACGTTTAGGAGATATTCGCTGCACCTACATGTAAGCGTTATAATAGGCTTACCTGTAGGTACAAGTCATAAAGCAGACTTTACTAAACGGACAGGTTCACCTTTAGCAACAAGTTTCACTCGTATTTAGAGTAACATGTTGCTAATCGCCTGTCCCTCTCAACCCCTGTGACAGCAGGTGAAGGTTCCTCTACCCCACAGCTATTCTCACATTTAAAATTGGCGCACATGTGCAAGCATAATAAAACTACAAGTTCCATCGGCCACCACAGCAGACAGCGTGTATTTCTCAATGGACTACTAGTGCACGGATGAGCACTCTTGTAGTCCATAAAGATTACAAATAGCCAATGTTGATTTAGATTTTAGTTTAATTCTGCTTTTAGACCCTTCAGAAAAGGGTCCTTTGCTCCGCTCTTTCACCCCTTTACACTGAGGCAGTTTTCAAGCATTTTAGCACTAAAAAATAGCACCCATAAAGTGCCTGAAAACTGCCTCTCGAGCCATCCCAGTATGAAAGCCCGAGTGCTTTCACACTGGGGCGGTGCGCTTGCAGGATGGGGAAAAAAAGTCCTGCAAGCAGCATCTTTGGGGTGGTGGTGTAGGAGCAGTGTATACTTCATTCCTGCCCATTGGAATGAATAGGCACCGCTTCCGAAGAGCCGAAAAAGCGCTTCTGAAGTGCCGCATCACAGGCGTTTTTAACCCCTTCTTGTGGGTTAAAAGCACCCTGCTACCGCCCACAGTGGTGCCAAAGCGCTGCTATAACAGCGGTAAAGCACTGGTAAAACAAGCGGCGCTTTACCACTAATGCCGGCACCGCCCCAGAGTGAAAGTAGCCTTTCGTTTCTTCCACGAGCCCCTTAGTCACGTCAAGACCAAGAGGTTGGAAAATGGAACCATTGAGCACCATGGAGGGCAAGGAACCCAACACTCCTGGGCAGTTTCTTAAAGGGGTCGTAAAGGCAGAAGTTTTTTTATCTTATTGCATTCTATACATGAAGATAAAAAGCCTTCTGTGTGCAGAACCCCCACCCCCCAATACTTACCTGAGCCCCCTCTCGATCCACGAGTACCTTGGCAGTCCTCAATCTCCTTCCTGATTGGCTGAGATACAGCAGCGGGGCCATTGGTTCCCGCTGCTGTCAAACTCACTTAGCCAATCAGGGGAGAGAGGGGGTGGGCCTAGGCGTGGCTCCGTGTCTAAATGGATACACAGAGCTGTGACTCGGCTCGGGTGCCCCCATAGCAAGCTTCTTGCTGTGGGAGCACTTAACAGGAGGGAGGAGCCAGGAGTGCCAGTGCGGGACCCGAGAAGAGGAGGATCTGGGCTGCCCTGTGCAAAAACACTACACAGAGCAGGTAAGTATAACATGTTTGTTATTTCAATAAAAAAAAAAAAAAAACAAGACTTTGCAATCACTTTAAAGGCGGAGAGCTCTCTTCATTACAGCAATGTTTGGCAATAATCTGGAGAATCAGTTACAATCTGCTATTCAGGAGTACCTTTAAAGAGCACCTTCTTTCCCTTCGTACCCCAAATCTGTACATTTAAAGCTCCTCCACTGTCTCCAGAAGTTTTAATTGTTCAGACCTTGTACCTTTTGTCTCTCTCCCTCTATCTTCCAAAAACCTTTTGTAAGCGAGGTCTTCAGAACTGGACGCACTATTTTCAATGTGGCCTAAATGCAGAATTGTGACCTTCTACCTCCCACCGGTCATCCCTCTCTTGATGCACCCCAGAATTCTATTTGCTTTCCTCACTATTTGCTTAGCCATAGAACTCCGGTCAGTGGGTTAGGGATGAGGGGCCTGTACTCCACTGAACTTGTAAAGGGGTCCAAAGGACACAATTCCTAGTTCTCTACATGCTGGGAGGACTGCGACTATCCACTCAGCAGGCAAAATTCAGGCTCTGCCTTCTCCAAATCTCCAGCAGAGTGAATTTTCAGAATTTTGGTCATTCCTTGAGGAAATAGGCAGGATATTAAAAGCGAAGCTTGCCAGGACTGCAGCAGCCAGCGAGAAAGTACAAGAACTCATATGTGGCACAGCGTGAAGTTCAACAAGGGAAGCATTAAAGAAGTGAGGAACATAATGAACATGCTCATTATGCCGATGGTGGAATTCATCAGGAGGGGCATTATTCTGTTTCTCTGTTATTTAGTCAGGTAACGAAATCCAGCGAAGGCCACCCCTCAACAACAGCTTGGGCTTAGACAACGGCACACGGATGTGTCCCAACATGCCCAGCACACACTAACCTGTCATGGAACCCAACACTTCCTATAGAATATGAGATGCCGCTACAGCAAAACAGAGACCCTGTTACACAACAGCTCATACACCTGGGGGTCACCTAGCACCATAACATGCAGGAAATTCCTGTGGAGAATAGATATTTCCTCACACAAGAACAAAGAAAACCAATCCATCATCCATACAGAACTATAGCAGATTTCAAAGCAGACTTGTTTTTGAAGGCACGTGCCACTGAGCCATCACCCTACCCCTGGCTTTACTACTGTACAACCTACCCGACAGCCCTCTCTCCCGCCTGGTTGTGGCATTATAGTGGGGGGTAAAGCAGGCGGTGATAGGGCATATTGCCTATCCAAATGCCGGCTGCTCATATGAAGTCCTTAATATTTCCATTATTTTTTCCATTTTGTTTTTAAACCGCCCTGTTGCGGGGGGGGGGGGGGGGGGGGTGAATATATATGAATCACTTTGAGCCTTACTGTTCATTCAAACTGAACACATTTTACTATGCTTCAGTGAGGAATGGAACAGATCTCCCTGCAGCACAGCCAGAGTGAGAAAGAGGAGCAGAAGCTGGCAGCACTGCAGGGGGAGGCACAAGAGCATCACTGTCAGCAATAAGGCGGTACAGTTGGCCCCTCCTGCTGGGCAGGTGTCCAGGCCCCACTTTTGAACTGATGGGGCCCAGGACAGGAGGGACAGCTGTACTGCCGTATCAGTGGCCCTATACATGAGCATATCGGGTATCCTGACTCCTTATTAGTAGGGATGAGCTCAGGTGTTTTTGGATCCTAGTCTGCACCCCCCCTAAGCTATCCCACCAGGAAACTGTCACTACACAGAGCCAACGGTAATTGGCAGGGGCATTCCCTGTCCCGCAGCTGCTTTTATACATGCCCCTTGTATATGTGCAGCCTGTAGGGCAGGGAATACCTCAACCGATTACCCTTTCCCCCCGAAGAGTGACAGCTTCCTAATGGAATAGCTCATCTGGGTTCAGACTAGGATCCTAACGTGCCTGAGCTCATCCCTACTCAGCTACATGATTGTGAGTTACTAAACAGTAAAGCATGCATATGGAAATACCTGGAGCTTTGGGCAGTCTGCATTAACCCCTTGAACCCTCCAGGTCCCAATTGCCTACTGCAGTTAAGAACTTTTGCCTTTCCTTCTTTTCATATGCAATCAAGCAGATTCCTGCGGGTGTACAGTACATAGACCCATGGAAACATGGTTCCGAGTTGCTGATCATTGTCATATGACAAAATAATGTTAAAGGGAGTCTGGACATAGAATTTGCTCTCCTGTAGTCAAGGGGTTCTACAGGCCAGGGCTCAGCAGTTTTCCTACATTTTAAGGAAAAAGGGACATTCTTTTGAGGGCAGTGGGACAGTGAGGAGCACATTCTGGACAGAGAAGACAACGGGTTTACAAGAGATGAGAAAGAGGCCATCAACGTCAAATGGAACAACCATCCCTGAAGAGAAGTGGTGCCTTCAACACCATCTGTCTCCACATATTATGCCATTTAACATCTCTACCCCGGCGCTTTGAGGCCAGGGCTCAGCAGTTTTCCTACATTTTAAGGAAAAGGGACATTCTTTTGAGGGCAGTGGGACAGTGAGGAGCACATTCTGGACAGAGAAGACAACGGGTTTACAAGAGATGAGAAAGAGGCCATCAACGTCAAATGGAACAACCATTCCTGAAGAGAAGTGCTGCCTTCAACACCATCTGTCTCCACATATTATGCCATTTAACATCTCTACCCCAGCGTTTTGACAATTCACACCCTTAGCCATGTAAATCAAATGTTTAGCACCATGCAGACTTCCTGACACCAAGGATGGGATTATGTAACTAGTACATAGTTTCCACAACTTTCACTTTTCATTTCCTGTTTTTGGACATTTCACATCTGACTCGACATGTTCCACGGTGACTGAATCAACGTATTGGCACTACCTTTGTGGATATACCGCTGGGGTATCTTCCTGACACTCATCGGAGCTAATGAAATGGCTTGGATAAGCTACGAAACGTCTTCAGTATCACAGAAAAGTTGAATGTAACCAACTCCTACTGGCTATACCACGACCGGGAACTTTCATAGACTTCATAGACATAAGCAGGCCTTGCATTTTCATCCATGGTCCACTTGAAATCAGCAATGGAAAAATGTAATTTCGATCCTGGTGCAAATGGGAGCTTAGCTGTAAAGAAAGCTGAATAAAAAAAAAAAAAAAAAAAGATGATCTATGTGAAATAAAGATCTTAGGGGCAAAGCCCCAGGTACGGCTTCTACAAGGAATGAGAAAACCGTCCATAGATGGATCAAATTCCTGCTGAACTGGCCGAGATTCACTGTGTTCTCCTGGCGGTTGAGGCTTCCAACACCCCCCCCCCCCCTTCTGGCAGAACAGAATGGCTCTGTGGGAGGGATTGCCCCATCAACACTTACTGTTGATAGGGGAATCGAGCGATTTTCTTTCCTGTCTATGATCAGCCTACGTTTAGAAGCTCTCGTGCAGTAGGCCTCGAAGTAGCTAATGACAAGTGCATGTTTATAATTCAGCCGGCAAGGTGTACACGTCCCATGACCCCATTCTTCTTCCTGACCCTACATTTCACCCAACCCACAACAAGCTATAAGAGAGGGCTGAGATACACCAGCCGTGCTCCGACTGAACCAAGTCCCAGATTACTGTACAAATAAGACGGTAAAATCCTGCAGACGATTAGGCCGCCTGCCAGATGTCTCCTGCAGGCCAAACACATCTGCTGATCGCGCCGCTGTATTTCCGAGCAGAAAACCATTAAGGCAAGCTGCAATTATCTCATTTTACACGAGATAAAGGTTATGAGCAGGGCGGCGGCACGGATTATTACACAAAGTGGAAGGCGTACAATGAAGAAAAGAATAATGCGAACGATGTAGGACTGTGCTGCAAAACATAAAAGGGCGTTGACAGACGGGAGATAGCGGTTTTAAGAAACGGGAGATTTCGAACATCCGTTTATCTAAGAAGATCACGGAATAGCTGCTGGGATGAAAGATCTGCGGATGAACTTGTCTTTGTATCAAATATCAAAAAGGAATAATCATCAGTTTGATACGGTGTTATCACAAGTGTTTATTTACAATGTTAGGCCCCATTCACACTATGACGCACGTCGTCAGGCAACGTAATTATGATCTTTTTTTTTTTTTTGTCACTCTACACGCATAGAGCAGACCATTCCCTTCAATGGACTGCCATACGCACAACAAAATACTTCATGCACCTTTTTGAGCACTGTGTTTCGCATGTTTTTTAACCACTTGCCTACCGGGCACTTTTACCCCCTTCCTGCCCAGGCCAATTTTCAGCTGTCGCACTTTGAATGACAATTGCGCGGTCATGCTACACTGTACATATAACATTTTTATCATTTTCAAGTAGAGCTTTCCTTAGGTGGTATTTAACCTCTTGCCGCCCGCGTCATAGCAGAAAGACAACTACAGCGTTTGCCCAAATTGCCGGGAGGGCGTCCATGTTTGTCCTCCTGTGCATGTGATCATGCAACAGGACCATGAGACTCGGCTGATCACAGATCGAAGTAAGGGGCCGATCCCGGGCCAATGACAGCTGATCACGTGATGAAAAACAGAAGTCGGTAATCGGCTTTTTTTTTTTCACGCCGACAGCTGAAAAAAAAAAGCAGATTACCGTCCTGTGTATATGGGACATCGGTCTCCCACACTCCAGTCCAGACCCACTACTGCTGAGCAGTGCCCACCAGTACCACCTACCAGTGCATATCAGCACTGCTAAGGAGTGCCCACCAGTGCCACTCGATGTCCGCCGGCAACCCGCGATCGCGGTGAGGAGAGGCAGAACGGGGAACTGCCCATGTAAACAAGGCGATTCCCCATTCTTCCTAGTGACATGACAGAGATCTACTGTTCCCAGAGATCGGAAAAAGTGATCTCTGTCATGTTCCTGGCAGACCATCCGGCCTACAGTTAGAACACGCCCAGGGAACACACTTAACCCCTTGATCGCGCCCCCACCTGGTGTTAACCCCTTCCCTGCCAGTGTCATTTTTACATTGATTAGTGCTTTTTTATAGCACTTATCAATGTAATAATGTCACTGGTCCCCAAAAAGTGTAATTTGGGGTCAGATTAGTCTGCCACAATGTCACAGTCCTGCAAAAAACGCAGATCACCGCCATTACCAGTAAAAACAATAAAAAAAAAAAAAAAAAAAAAAAAACTTTAAAAAAAAGTCCCTAAATCTATCCCATAGGTTTGTAGATGCAATAACTTTTGCGCAAACAAATCAATATACGCCTATTGCAATTTTTTTTACCAAAAATATGTAGAAGAATATATATCGGCCTAAACTGATGAACAAATTCGTTTTTTTTTTATATATATTTTTTTGGATGTATTACAGCAGAAAGTTAAAAAAAAAAAAAAAAGTTTTTTTTAAATTGTTGGTATTTTTTTGTTTATAGTGCAAAAAATAAAAACCGCAGAGGTGATCAAATACCACCAAAAGAAAGCTCTATTTGGGGGTAAAAGGACATCAATTTTGTTTGGGTACAACATTGCAGGACCGCGCAATTGTCAGCTAAAGCGGCGCAGTGCCGTAACGTAAACAATGGCCTGGTCATAAAGGCGGCAAATCCTTCTGGGGCTGAAGTGGTTAAACCCCAACCTTAAAACTAACCCCTAAGCCTAATCATAAACCCTAACATTAATCTAACAAAATAAATGAGCAAAAAAAAAAGTAAAAAATGAATAAAAGAATAAATAAAAGAGGATGAA
Source organism: Aquarana catesbeiana (assembly GCF_042186555.1). Taxonomy (NCBI): domain Eukaryota; kingdom Metazoa; phylum Chordata; class Amphibia; order Anura; family Ranidae; genus Aquarana; species Aquarana catesbeiana. Next base: position 53,707,487 of record NC_133325.1, read on the forward strand.
AACATTGGAAAAAATAGCAACAAATGATGACACAGATGATATTTTTCTCTATTGGCTACAAACTCTTCGAAAACCCTGTACACAAAACATTTAAAAGCGCGTAAATGCTCAAAAAAAAAAAGTCCGGAAAAATAAATATCTCAAAAACGTGATGCTCAGATGTGAATGTAGCCTTATTGTCTGACTCAGATCAGCCCCTGTCACAACCTGGTGACTTGTTACAAAGCAATGCTGCAGTCTGATCACTAGGGGAGAGGAGACTGGGGAAATTCCTCCTCCTGTCTGCAGCAGACTAATGATATCATAGTTACATAGTAGGTGAGGTTGAAAAAAGACACACGTCCATCAAGTCCAACCTATGTGTGTGATTATGTGTCAGTATTACCTTACATATCCCTGTATGTTGCGGTCATTCAGGTGATTATCTAATAGTTTCTTGAAGCTATCAATGCTCCCCGCTGAGACCACCGCCTGTGGAAGGGAATTCCACATCCTTACTGCTCTTACAGTAAAGAACCCTCTACGTAGTTTAAGGTTAAACCTCTTTTCTTCTAATTGTAATGAGTGAAAAGTGCCTAGATAAAGTTGCTGGGCTGGAGCTCAGGGATAGCTTTCGATACCGGTGTGTATAGTGACACATGCAAGGAACTTATTCAAGGCAGGTACTGAAAAGGTCCACTTATGGTTCAGTCATCAGTCGCAGTCTGCATGCCAATGCAGCAAAAACATCGCAAATCATTGTGACATTTCACGGTGTGACCCATACCTGCACATGGGAGACTAGAAAGCAGGGAGTTTTGTGTCAACAAACGGAATAATACCAGGTATGAACACACACAGCTGGATAGGGGGTGTGATCCCCGGCCCACGGCGAACTTTAAATAACGCCGTCCTCTACACAAAGCTATGAAACCACAGGAGCTGGAACTTGTCTGACGATAAAGCACAAAAAAATAAAAAAACACTCCTATTTACAGACTGTCACAGGTGTTTACACACTGTGGACACGCAGATAACACGGGTCCCATGGAAATGTTAGCAGTGACACGTAAGAGAGAAGGGCAAGTCAGCGGCTTTTGTGGGACTACAAGTTCCAGCTATGGGATGGTAAATAGGTGGCACTGATGGCCTCACAATACTGGGTCCAATGGTGTTCAATGTACAGCCCCGTTATAATAAGCAGATTTCAGCAAGGGGAATAGTCTCACCCAAGTAATAGAAATTCCTGGTGTCACACCTCCACCTGTGCATAGAATCGGACAGATTACGAGCGGTTAATCATTTCTGCACATAAATCCCAGTTTATACAATTTATGGCGGCCACTAAACACTGATATACTTCTGTTCTAGCTAACCTGACTTACACATGTCAGCACATTCAAGGAAACTCAATCCTCTCCAACCAACCAACCCAAATCAAAGTGATTCCTTTTCACACTGTAACATGAACAGACAAAAAAAAATATTAAATAAATAAAAGAAAATTCACATCAGCAGACATTCGAGAAGTAAAAATGAAGTTCTTACAGTAGACAAAATGCAAGAGTCGCTGACAGTTCCTCAGTCATTTTGGGTAATTACAGACTAGAGACATCCCGGGGGGGGGATGGGAGCACAGGCGTCCTGGGGGGCGCAGACTAAAAGACGTCCCGGGGGGGGCACAGACTACAAGATGTCCCAGGGGGAAGGGCACAGACTAAAATACGGGCGGGGGGGAGAACCACAGACTAAAGACGTCTCGGGGAGGGGGTGAGGGTCACAGACTAAAGACATCCGGGGGGGGGGTCACAGACTAAAGACATTCAGGGGGGTGAGGGTCACAGACTAAAGACATTCGGGGGGGTGAGGGTCACAGACTAAAAGACATCCAGGGGGGGTGTCACAGACTAAAAGACATCTGGGGGGGCACAGACTACAAGATGAGATGTCCCAGGGGGAAGGGCACAGACTAAAATACATCCGGGGGGGGGGGGAGAACCACAGACTAAAGACGTCTCGGGGAGGGGGTGAGGGTCACAGACTAAAAGACATCCAGGGGGGGGGTCACAGACTAAAAGACATCCGGGGGGGTCATAGACTAAAAGACATCCAGGGGAGGGTCACAGACTAAAGGACATCCAGGGGAGGGTCACAGACTAAAGACATACAGGGGAGGGTCACAGACTAAAGACATACAGGGGAGGGTCACAGACTAAAGACATCCAGGGGAGGGTCACAGACTAAAGACATACAGGGGAGGGTCACAGACTAAAGACATACAGGGGAGGGTCACAGACTAAAGACATACAGGGGAGGGTCACAGACTAAAGACATACAGGGGAGGGTCACAGACTAAAGACATACAGGGGAGGGTCACAGACTAAAGACAGAGGGAGCAGAGAACACAGGGAGCGCCAAATGTAGATGTACCAGGGAGCACAGAACACAGAAGTCACCGGGAGCACAGAATGCAGAAGTCCCCTGGAGTGCCAAATGTAGACGTGCCAGGGAGGGCAGAACGCAGAAGTCCCGGGGAGCGCCAAATGTAGATGTACCAGAGAGCACAGAACGCAGAAGTCCCAGGGAGCGCCAAATGTAGACGTGCCAGGGAGCGCAGAACGCAGAAGTCCCAGGGAGCACAGAACGCAGAAGTCCCAGGGAGCACAGAACGCAGAAGTCCCAGGGAGCACAGAACGCAGAAGTCCCCGGGAGCGCCGAATGTAGATGTACCAGGGAATGTAGACTGAACACATCTCAGGGCACACAGACTAAAGGTCCTGGGGGGAGCAGACTAAAGGGCCTGTGAGGACAGAGCATAAGAATTAAGCTAAAAAAGTAATACCAAGAGACCAAGCAAAAACTTGAGTCAAAAATGCTTCAATACTAATGGAAGTAAAACGGACATATAGCCCCCCCCCACTATGTCCTATATCTATCACAGGAAGCCACACAGAAGATCAAATGTTCCACACAAAGGGTGCAATAAATTAGAAGGTTAATGAATGAATATTCCCTTTAAAAGAGAGACCTTTAAGATGACTGTTATCTAAAACAAACATACAAAGTGCTTCATGTTTCAATAACATTCTTTAGGGCTTGCATGTGCGTTCTGCACCATGTAACGCGTTGCGTGCAGTCATAGTGGAGGGTGGTGAGATGCCTGGTTACAACACATCGCATGGTTTCAGGTGTATCCCCCCCCCCCCCCCCCCCCCAAGTACAGTCCAAAAAAAAAAGTTTGGAAATGTTCAGTAGACATTGAGTATCAGGAATGCTACAGACATGTAGATACTCGGAAAGTGTAAGATTACCAAAAAATATAAGCTCCCTCCAGGTCCTCTCTATCACCCAAGTGTCAAAAATCCTCCCCTTCCAACACAGAGGTCACAACAATGGTCAACTCGGCAACTGGACATTCACCGCAACACCATCACTGGAGACCTCCTGGCCTACTTGGTGCGCTTCATTGGTCCTCATCAATCAGTAAATTGATGCGAGAAATGGGAACCAATTACAGTCTAGGGGGCCGCAACGCTCATGTAGAAAAGTGACGAGGATTCTCTTTCTATAGAAATCCGATTGCGAAAAGGCAAGGAGGTGTACAGAATCTTCTGCGTCAAAGGTGAATTATTTCTGACTCTATAATCATAGACTATAACCCTACAGAGGGCCATGAGGGAGCATATATATTTTTATATTTAAAGTGGTTGTAAACTGTTCCATAAACCCAGAGGAGTGACTGGCCTCAGGTGATGTTTTTTTCAGACAAGATTAAACAAATTCTACTGCATAAGTTGTATCTGTCTATCTGCTGTCTTCTCTTCTCCAAACCTGTTTAAAGTGCTGAATGTATAAAGATTGTCTGAGCTGTCAGAAAAAAGGGGGCGGAGAGCTGAAGTTACACTTCCTGATTGTAGGGAAGGGAAGGGGAGGGTAAGGAAGGGAAGGGGAGGGTAAGGAAGGGAAGGGAAGGGGAGGGAAGGGAAGGGAAGGGATGGGGAGGGATGGGGAGGGAAGGATGGGGAGGGATTGGGAGAGAAGGGGAGGGATGGGGAGGGAAGGGATGGTAAGGGGAGGGAAGGGATGGGATGGGGAGGGATGGGGAGGGATGGGGAGGGAAGGAAAGGGACCCCCCCTTTCACACAGGAACAGAGCTAAGGCTGTCAATCAGCTGGAGGTCCCTCCCCGGTCACCTTTTTTTCTCTTGGTGTCAGGAAAACCTGTCAGAGGCGATTCTTGCTGATAGCAGAGGAATGAAGCAGCAGACAGAAATTACACTTAGGCCCCTTTCACACTGGGGCGGTAGGGGGCGTCGGCGGTAAAACAGCTCTATATTTAGCGCTGTTTTACCGCGGTATTCGGCCGCTAGCAGTGCAGTTTTAACCCCCAGCTGGCGGCCGAAAAAGGGTTAAAACCCCTCGTATAGCACGGCTATAGCCGTGGTATTACCGCGGTATAGCCGCACTGTCCCATTGATTTCAATGGGCAGGAGCGGTTTAGGAGCGGTGAATTCACCGCTCCAAAGAAGCAGCTGACAGGAGATTTTTTCTTCTCCTGCCAGCGCACCGCTTCAGTGTGAAAGCCCTCGGGCTTTCACACTGAACAAACAGCGGAGGCTGTTTAGGGGCGGTTTGCAGGCGCTATTTTTAGCGCAATAACGCCTGCAAACCGCCCCAGTGTGAAAGGGGTCTTAGTGCTCTGGATTTAGACACACTATAGAGGGATATGCTTTGTTCATATTTCATGTCTGAGGTTTACAACCACTTTAATGCAGTTATTTTTTAATAAACATGTAGCACAGCCCACATATTGTATTCTCCAGCTCAGACATGAGATGAAATAAATCACATTTTTCCAAGTTATAATTCTCATATTGGTTTGTCTAATATTTTTTATCAGCCGCAAATGATAGAAAGAATTTTTTAATCTGGCAAAAATTACGGCATGTACATCTTTTGTTATCTGATCTATAAAAGAGCATATGGTAGGTTATATTGACTGTTGTTGATCATGGTTCTTAACCATCCAGGCCAGGGGGTCTCCAAACTACGGACCTTTGCTTGCCTTTATCCGGTCCTTGGGGCACTTTTCCTCCCACTAATGCAAGACACCATTCCTCCTACTGACACCGACAATAGAATAGAATTCCTGTTACTGACAACAACAGGGCACTATTCCTCACGTTGACACCAACGATGGGGCACCACTCCTCCCACTGACACCAACGATGGGGCACTACGCCTCCCACTGACACCAACGATGGGGCACTACGCCTCCCACTGACACCAACGATGGGGCACTACACCTCCCACTGACACCAACGATGGGCCACTACGCCTCCCACTGACACCAACGATGGGCCACTACTCTTCCCACTGACACCAACGATGGGCCACTACTCTTCCCACTGACACCAACGATCGGCCACGGTTTCTCCCACTGACACGAACGATGGGACACTATTTCTCCAACTGACACCAACGATGGGACACTACTCCTCACACTGACACCAATGATGGGGCACTACTCCTCTCACTGAAACCAACAATAGGGCACTACTCCTCCCACTGACACCAATGATGGGGCACTACTCCTCCCACTGACACCAATGACGGGGCACTATTTCTCCCACTGACACCAACGATGGGGCACTACTCCTCCCACTGACACCAACGATAGGGCACTATTTCTCCCACTGACACCAATGATGCACTGTTTATTCCCACTGTCACCAGGACAATTTATACTCCCAATGGCCAATGGCCACAGTCCGGCCCCCCTCAAGTCTAAAGGACTGTAAACTAGTCCTTTGTTTAGAAGGTTTGGAGAACCCTGATCTAAGGCTCACATACATCCCTCTCTCCTTCTTGGTCTGTTCATATCCATTTTATTATATATACATTATATTATATATACATACACACATATATACACACACACACACACACACACACATATATATGTATAGTATATATATGCTAGTTTCTCTAAGGCTGCATCCACACCTGAGCGTGAGCGTTTACAGAAGCGTTTGGGGCATTTTCTTCAGACATATCCAGGCTTGAACGATATTGTTTTAGCCAATGGAAAACTAGCTACTAGGAGGAGATGGTTGTTTAGGCTTGATAAATGCAAATTTTCTGCCATTTTTTTTTAGGTGCTCCCATAGAAGTCTATGAGGCCAAAAACACTCAACTCTGCTTCTAAAGTAGCTCAATTACCTTTCTGAGCTTCAAGCATTGAGCTACGGGTACCCGAGCCCTCGGATATGTGAATAGGCACAATCTAAGAAGCATGGGATTTCGGTTGAACTTTTAAGCTTCAAGCTACAAAACACTCGGGTGTAAATCAGTGCTAAATCTCAACTTTTTTTTCTGTATCAAAGTAGAAAAAGTAGGTAAATCCTTATTTTTTTTTCTATATTAAATCAACGTATTCTCCTTCATTATGGTCCAGCTTCCTTGCCCTCTCTAACATCCATCGGAAACAACCTTGAGAACTTAGGTTTTCCATCTCTAACTGGAATACAGATTTAAGTCCTGAAAATTCTACAAAGAACGAAAGTAAAGAGGACGGCCAATATATGCTGAGCTTGACAACAATTTAGGTTTCAAAACAAGCTGAAGAGTCAGCAAAAACCAGATGAACTGAATATTGTGATGGGAAGTGTGCAGACTGACCTCGGCCTAGGCCTGGATGTGAGGGCAACACATGAAAAGGAAAATGGGTGTTTTATGAGGACGGAGATGCTGATGCCGGCAAGAATGGTAAAAATAAAAGAGAGAACAGCCAAAGCAAAGGGTCTACATGAGCTGCAAGGCGAACACCTTGAGTATTCTCCAGTATTGAATGGTGAAAGATCTTACCAGGACATCACTGCCCCCGCTCTATGACCATTTTTTGGGCCTGGCTATTAGCAGTTAAAGTGGGATTTCCCTCTCCCAATTAACATTGATTATTTTTAATCCTCATGCTGCTAGCATTGGTAAACAGATAGGAAAGTATATCATATTTACTTGTTCTAAATTTTTTTTACATTTCTTCAGGTTCTTGCCTAGGCAAATCATATCATACATCCCAGAAATCTTTGGGAGGAGAGGAGGAGGAGTTTTCTCAGCTAAGCGCACTCTCCTGAATGTAACCTTGACCTACAGTGAGGGAAAAATGTATTTGATCCCCTGTTGATTTTATACGTTTTCCCGCTGACAAAAATGATCAGTCTATAGTTTTAATGGTAGGTTTTTTTTTAACACAGAGAGACAGAAAAACAACAAAAATATCCAGTAAAACATATTTCAAAAAAGTTATAAATTAATTTGCATTTTAATGAGTGAAATAAGTATTTGATCCCCTATTAATCAGCAAGATTTCTGGCTCCCTGAGATTAGGAGCACTCCCTTAAAGGGAGTGCTCCTAATCTCAGCTTGTTACCTGTATAAAAGACACCTGTCCACAGAAGCAATCAATCAGATTCCAATCTCTCCACCATGGCCAAGACCAAAGAGCAGTCCAAGGATGTCAGAGACAAGATTGTAGACCTACACAAGGCTGGAATGGGCTACAAGACCATCACCAAGTAGCTTGGTGAGAGGGTGACAACAGTTGGTGAGATTATTCGCAAATGGAAGAAGCACAAAATAACTGTCAATCTCCCTCGGTCTGGGGCTCCATGCAAGATCTCGCCTCGTGGAGTTTCAATGACCATGAGAACGGTGAGGAATCAGCCCAGAACTACACGGGAGAATCTTGTCAATGATCTCAAGGCAGCTGTGACCATAGTCACCAAGAAAACAATTGGTAACGCACTACGCTGTGAAAGACTGAAATCCTGCAGTGCCTGCAAGGTTCCCCTGCTTAAGAAAGCACATGTACAGGCCCGTCTGAAGTTTTCTAATGAACGATTCAGAGGAGAACTGGGTGAAAGTGCTGTGGTCAGATGAGACCAAAATCAAGCTCTTTGGCATCAACTCAACTCGCCGTGTTTGGAGGAAGAGGAGGAATGCTGCCTATGACCCCAAGAACACCATCCCCACCGTCAAACATGGAGGTGGAACCATTATGCTTTGGGGGTGTTTTTCTGCTAAAGGGGACAGGATAACTTCATCGCATCAAAGGGACGATGGACGGGCCATGTACCGTCAAATCTTGGGTGAGAACCTCCTTCCCTCAGCCAGGACACTGAAAATGGGTCGCGGATTAGTACTCCAGCATGAAAATGACCTAAAACAGACTCCCAAGGCAACAAAGGAGTGGCTCAAGAAGAAGCACATTAAGGTCCTGGAGTGGCCTAGCCAGTCTCCAGACCTTAATCCCATAGAAAATTTGTGGAGGGAGCTGAAGGTTCGAGTTACCAAACATCAGCCTCGAAAAACGACTTGGAGAGGATCTGCAGAGAGGCGTGGGACAAAATCCCTCCTGAGATGTGTGCAAACCTGGTGGCCAACTACAAGAAATGTCTGACCTCTGTGATTGCCAACAAGGGTTTTGCCACCAAGTGCTAAGTCATTTTTTGCGAAGAGATCAAATACTTATTTCACTTATTAAAAGGCAAATCAATTATAACTTTTTTGAAATGCGTTTTTTTTTGGATATTTTTGTTGTTATTCTGTCTCTCACTGTTAAAATAAACCTACCATTAAAATTATAGACTGATCATTTCTTTGTCAGTGGGGCAAACCTACAAAATCAGTAGGGGATCAAATACTTCTTTCCCTCACTGTATTTAAAAGAAAGGTATTGTGCTTTGTGTTGTGAATAGATTATAACAGCAGGAGCTCAAGCAGGCAATTCACAGCATAGCATTAAATCAACAGTTTTCAAATCCATCCTCTACCGTGCCAATTGCAGGCTGCATATGTTAAACATATTATTTACTATATATAACATCTCCTTGATTATAATAGATAAAATAAACAATAAAACTCCATTCCCAGTAAGGAACGTCAATTACAGCCTTTAACAAGATTAGACAAGCTTTACTTCCTCCTGTGATAGAGATAAAAGTGCAGCTGTATGTCTCGGCACACCAGGGACAGCATGCCTTTTTTTTTTTTTTTTTTCCAGAACATACCATTCATTACAGACGTGTTTAATAAACAGCCATGTCTCGCTCTGTGTTATATAGAGGTCTAAAGAATGTAAACAAGACAAGGGAAGGAGTATGAGATTTCCATCATCACCGCCGCCGCTACTCAACGCAAGCCACGACTCTTCATTGTCTGACAACTCCGCATTACACGGAATAGGCCCCCAAGACTGCTCACACGCTACGATCGTTCTTACAGTTCTCATTTCTGAAGTCTATAGAGACACAATACCTAACAAAAAGTACAAAATTGATGGATTTCTATATGCCAAAAAAAGCAACAACAAAAAAAAAAAACTCCTCACATATTACAGTCTGCTCATATCTATTCCACATTCCAATAAAGTGGATTTAGCACCAAAAATATTTTTGTATGCCAATGAGGACCTTGCTGTAAATCACCTACTTGACACCTATGACGTATTTCTCCTGTGCCGTTTATAAATGGCATTGAAGAAAAAGACTTTTACCTACAATACAGTAATAGGGATGTGGCTAAAAACCAATTGAACCACTTAAAGTGGAGTTCTACCCAAAAATGAAACTTCCGCTTTAACCACTTGCCGACAGGGCCCTAGCCAAAAGACGGCTACAGCGCAGTCGGCTTATTCTGGGTGGGTGTCCGTGGGACGTCCTCACAGAAAGTTGCTCCCACACGCCCCCTGGGGCACGCACCTGGGAACATCCATGACCGCCGGGTCCTCTGGAATCACGGATCACAGTAAATAGCCGCTGATAGCAGCCGTTTACCACGTGATCGTTCCGTCAAATGACGGAACTAACACTTGTAAACAAACCGGCGTCACGTCATGAAGCCGGTTGCTCCCTCCCCTCTCTGTACCGATCGGTACAGTGCAAGGGGAGAGGGGGAGAGATTGCAGCAGCAGCGCTGTGGGCTGGGTGAGTAGTGCCCACAGCGCTGCTCTGTGCTAATAATCTGCAACACTGTGCAATACTCTGCCAATACCGTGCCAATACTCTGCCAATACCGTGCCAATACTCTGCCAATACTCTGCCAATACTGTGCAATACCGTGCCAATACTGTGCCAATACTGTGCCAATACCGTGCCAATACTGTGCAAGAATTTTTTTTTTTTATTATTGAATTTTCAGTCTTTTTTGACTTCTAGCGCAAAAAATAAAAAAACCCAGGGGTGATTAAATACCACCAAAAGAAAGCTCTATTTGTGTGAAAAAAAAAAGGACAAAAATTTCATATGGGTACAGTATTACATGACTGAGTAATTGTCATTCAAAGTGTGAGAGCACCGAAAGCTGAAAATTGGTCTGGTTAGGAAGGGGGATTAAGTGCCCAGTGGTCAAGTGGTTAAGGGAGGTGACCCCCTGACATGCCACATTTGGCATGTCATTTTTTTTTGAGGGGGGGTCCAGTACCCTCTTTTTAGAGGGTTCCAGCTCCCACTTCCTCCCGGCACACCGCGGCACCAGAAGGGAGATGACCTCTCCCCCCCTCCCTCTCGGCAATCAACTGGGGCACGTCACAGGTCCCAGATAATTGCCCGGCCAGTCACGGTGCGCGACACGGCTCGTGCATGTGCAGTGGGTGCCCGGCTGTGAAGCCGCACTGCCAGGCACCCACAGAGCCAGGCATAGCCAGTCATTTAACATTTCCCGTCGGAATATCTGATCGTGTGTACGGGGCTATAGGATAACATAGAGGGGAGTTTATGGGCTGTTAAAAAAAAACAAAAAACGCCCAAACTCCCACAAACGGCCGTTTATGAGCTTCAGTGTGCATGGAGACTAATGGTCGGTCACCTCAGTCTACATCTTCCTTCCATGATCTATGGCAGGCATGTCCAAAGTCCGGCCCGCGGGCCAATCGCGGCCCGCGGTCCGGTTTCGGACGGCCCGCCTGGTAATTTTGACATATATATCTTTTGTGGCCCCCAACGAATCCCCGAGCGCCGGGGGCCATAAAAGATAGATATGCTGGCTGCCTTGGAGGGGGCGGGACAAGCGCCGTACAGGATACAGGAGAATTTCCTGTTTACACGGCGTCCTGTGTAAAAGGAAGTCCCGTCTCCTGCGCTGCCATTGGACAATTGTTTTGTCCATCATAGGAGGCGGGACTTTCAATTAAAGAGGCCGCCGTGTAAACAGGAATTTCTCCTGTATATCTGTTGGCGCTCGTCCCGCCCCCTCCCTGTCTCCTCCAAGGCTGCAGATGGACATGAATCAGGCTGCACTGACAGCAATGGTGAGTCTGCATTCATGTCAATGTGGTGGGGGCTGCCGTATTTATGTCAATGTGGTGGGGGCTGCATTCATGTGAATGTGGGGGCTGCATTCATGTGAATGTGGTGGGGGCTGCATTCATGTGAATGTGGTGGGGGCTGCATTCATGTGAATGTGGTGGGGGCTGCATTCATGTGAATGTGGTGGGGGCTGCATTCATGTCAATACGGTGGGGGCTGCATTCATGTCAATACGGTGGGGGCTGCATTCATGTCAATACGGTGGGGGCTGCATTCATGTCAATACGGTGGGGGCTGCATTCATGTCAATACGGTGGGGGCTGCATTCATGTGAATGTGGTGGGGGCTGCATTCATGTCAATACGGTGGGGGCTGCATTCATGTCAATACGGTGGGGGCTGCATTCATGTCAATACGGTGGGGGCTGCATTCATGTCAATACGGTGGGGGCTGCATTCATGTCAATACGGTGGGGGCTGCATTCATGTGAATGTGGTGGGGGCTGCATTCATGTCAATACGGTGGGGGCTGCATTCATGTCAATACGGTGGGGGCTGCATTCATGTCAATACGGTGGGGGCTGCATTCATGTCAATACGGTGGGGGCTGCATTCATGTCAATACGGTGGGGGCTGCATTCATGTGAATGTGGTGGGGGCTGCATTCATGTCAATACGGTGGGGGCTGCATTCATGTCAATACGGTGGGGGCTGCATTCATGTCAATACGGTGGGGGCTGCATTCATGTCAATACGGTGGGGGCTGCATTCATGTTAATGTGGTGGGGGCTGCATTCATGTTAATGTGGTGGGGGCTGCATTCATGTCAATACGGTGGGGGCTGCATTCATGTCAATACAGTGGGGGCCACATTCATGGCAATGGAGTGGGGGCCGCAGATGGGCACTGATTAGGCTGCATTGATGGGCACTGACCCTTATTTTGCTTCACAGTTCTTTATTTAAAATTTAAGATTTTTTTTCCTGAAACTTCATTTTTAAAGTGAAGGTGCGTGTTATAAGCAGATTAAATCCGGTATATCCAAATAACACGCCCAAGCTCATCTATTCACCACACACAGCACAAAGGCAAGAGAATTCTTGTTGGGCCGTGTATTAGTGCTCGGATGGACACACTTAGACCAAATTTTAATGGTTTAAGAATGTCAGGCAAAATGGTCGGCCCTCAAGCATGTTCTATTCATCAAATCTGGCCCTCTTGGAAAAAAGATTGGACACCCCTGATCTATGGTCTCTGAAGAAGCAGGAGGAGCTTTCTATATGGCGAGGTGACAGGAAGAGCCTCAGGGCAGAACAAACAATATGGATTCCTAGCACAGAGATTAAGCCTCACATTGTACAGCAGAACATGACAGCGGCAGACACGGGATCTCCCGCTGCATGTTGGGCCAGCAGTAAATACTTGGCATTCCTGCACAGATCGTGTGCGCGGCCTCTCGTGTTTGCTGCACATCCGCTTCCAGTGTCAGGGGTGCCAAGTCAACATCCACATTGAAGGAGTGAGGACTGAGGGACCGCACAGCTGTGTTTCCTCTGCCTGAGAACACAAGAGACGTTTACTAAAACGTTGAAGCAATTTTCTTGTTGCAATTTGTTTTTTGTAAAGCAGATTTGAGTAATTTGCAGTTCCTGTTACAATGTTCTTCTATTAATTTGCATCCCCTTAAAGTGGTTGTAAACCTCAGACATGAAATATGAACAAAGCATATCCCTCTATAGTGTGTACTAGTCCCAATCCAGAGCACCAAGTGTCATTTCTGTCTGCTGCTTCGTTCCTCTGCTATCAGCATGAATAATCACGGACAAGTTTTTCTGACACCAAGAGAAAAAAGGTGACAGGGGAGGCATCTCCAGCAGATTGACAGCCTTAGCCCTGTTCATGTGTGCTGTGTGAAGGGGGGGGGGGGGTGTGTCCTTTCCCTCCAATCAGCTCTCAGAGCTCTCCTCACTGATGTGTCTTCAGCTTTCCACCCCCTGCTTTTCAGAGCCAAGAGGTCCTGTGTAAAATTCTGCACTTTGAATGAATGTAGGGGAAAGACGGCTGTAGATAAAAAGTTACAACTTATGTAGCAGAGGTATGGGTTTGGTATTTATTCCCCCATCATACTTACCTAGGTGGATGCAGAGTGTAACTTCTGTAGAACTATAGGCAACTCTTCCCCCCCCCCCCCATTTTGGATAGAGCAAGGGAGGGTTATAACCCCTGTCAGATTTTCACATCTGTGTTCCATTGTGGAGATCTGCCTTCACTTCCTGTCCTATAGCCAAAACAGGAAGTGAGGGGAAGCTGTTATAGGACTATGGACTAAAACTGGGATGCCATTAAAGGTCATGTAAAAGCAGGTGTCCCAATACTTTTGGTGATATAGTGTATGTGTGAATGGGAGTTAGGGACCTTAGATTGTAAGCTCCTTGAGGGCAGGGACTGATGTGAATGTAACAAAACAACATAAAAAATGTAATATAACAATGTAAAGCACTTTGTAAATTGACAGCCCTATACAAGTACCTGTAATAAATAATAAATACATTTCTGAGTACATATGACGCAAAGCTCTAGTGTATGAACGCGGCAGGGGATGCCAGACAAGAGAGCAAACAATTACACAGCTGTCAGCATCCATGATGGACAAGCAGTAATTAGTTCCCCGTCACCCCGACCTCTGCAATCTTTCCAATTAAAGAGCCCATCTTAGGCGTGCGCCCCCCCCCCCCATGATTGTGGCCACCCTGGAAAATCGATGATATGAAATGTCATCTGTACACTCCTCCGTGGCATGGCCTGGTCACATCCCCATCTCTGGCCTTGTGAAAGTTGGGATTAGATTTTTTGTTTTCCCTTTTTATAAAAACCTTTGCAGTGGTGACCTCCTACTGACTTCATACCCAGCAAGCCCAGATACACACAGAGGACTGACAGAGAACGAGCTGAACGGGAAAATTAAAAAAAAACAGTAAAAACGCTGAAAGACAGAAAAAAAAAATGCTTTCAACGCATTATGATTGTCATTACTTACAGCTAATTCAATTACTTTCCTGCGTACACAATCCTCGCCCCTCCAATACTAAAATATTTTCTCTAGGTGTCAAACCTCACCCCACTGATGCATGCCTGAGCTAAGCCTTAAAATGTATATCAAGGCAAAATTTAATAACATTTAAAAAAAAAAAAAAAAAATACACAACGAAAAAAAAAGGGGCCCATTTAGACCTAGTAGGTTGCATTAACCTGCATTTTTTGCGTTGCATTAAGACAGCGCTTTCAAAAGGAATACGCAACCTACCAAAAAACAGGAGATGTAGGGCTGCAACTAACGATTATTTTCATAAATCGATTAGTTGGCCAATTATTGTTTCGATTAATCGGTTAATAACCTTAAAAAAGTGTGGTGTATAATTTAGTTAATATATAAAGTTTAAAAAAAAGGCAATTTATTCTTAAATCTCTATGCAGTGGTAAATAAATATAAATAACCAACTATATGGTTGGGGAGCAAAATATCTAATCCACTCTGAGAATAACAAACAGAAGAGATATACTGTATATACTCGAGTACAAGCCGACCAGAATAGAAGCCGAGGCACCTAATTTTACCACAAAAAACTGGGAAAAACTTATTGACTCGAGTATAAGCCTAGGGTGAGAAATGCGCAGCTACTGTAAGGCCCCTTTCACACTGGGGCGGGGGCAACGTCGGCGGTAAAGCGCCGCTATTGTTAGCGGCGCTTTACCGTCGGTGTTCGGCCGCTAGTGGGGCGGTTTTAACCCCCCACTAGCGGCCAAGAAAGGGTTAAAAACCACCGCAAAGCGCCTCTGGAGAGGCGCTTTGCCGGTGGTATAGCCACGCTGTCCCATTGATTTCAATGGGCAGGAGCGGGGAAGGAGCAGTGAATACACCGCTCCTTCCCCGCTCCAAAGATGCTGCTGGCAGGACTTTTTTTTCCCGTTCTGCCAGCGCACCGATCCAGTGTGAAAGCCCTCTGGGCTTTCACACTGGATACAAAGCAGCGGCACTTTCGGGTCGGTTTGCAGGCGATATTATTAGCACAATAGCGCCTGCAAACCGCCCGTGTGAAAGGGCCCTAAGTGGAAAAGAGGGTCAACAATGCCCATTTGCAGCCTCACTGTGCCCATTTGCAGCCTCACTGTGCCCATTTGCAGCCATAGGTCCCCCGAACTTCAAACTTGGTAGTTAAGGGTTCCTAGATGCCCCCTAGCTGCAGCCAAAATTTGGGGGCTCTGGACCCAAAGGGTCCCGAAATGACATTGCTGCAGATGGAAACAGTTGACCGACTTTGGGGCCCCGTATCTCGGGGCCACTTGGTGCTAGGAACCCCAAATTTGGTGTGCAAACCCAGCAGAACTAGCACTACAACATATAGTTCCTAGCACACAGTGGCCCCAAGATACAGGGCCCCAAAGTCGGTTTGGAAAATGTCAAGCACTTTTCTGCAGCAGAGAATGACATTTTCCGAACCGACTTTGGGGCCCTGTATCTCGGAGCCACTTGGTGCTAGGAAACCCAGCTTTGGATGTGTTGTAGTTTTAGTTCCACTGGGTTTGCACACTAAATTCGGGGTTCTTAGCACCAAGTGGCCCCGAAATACCGGGTCCCAAAGTCGGTTCGGAAATGTTCTCTGCTGCAGAAAAGTGCTTGACTCGAGTATAAGCCAGGGGGGCATTTTCAGCACAAAAAAAATGTGCTGAAAAACTCGACTTATACTTGAGTATATACGGTATCCCTTTAGGAGCTGGGATCAACTTTTATTTGATTTGACAGCGTTGTCAATTTTATAGTGGAAGGTGGTGGTATCTAAATTTTTGCTATACAGTATATTGAGAAGCTTTTTTTATCTTTTGTATTATTCGGTAACAATAAACTTCTCAATATATAGCAAAGATTTAGATACCACCTTCCACCATAAAATTGACAACGTTGTCAAATCAACTATAAAGTACTGTTTAATTTGACAACGTTGTCCATTTTATGGACTACGCTACTAAAATCGGTTAATTTGACGAGGTTGTCAAATTAACTAAAACTTTTTTAGTTGTTTTGACAGTGTTGTTAATTTTTATGGTGGAAGGGTGGTGGTATCTAAATTTTTGCTATACATTGAGAAGTTTTTTTTAATCTCTTGGATTTATTTGGTAACATTAAAGTTTTGAATTTTTATCACACTTGGGTAATGCCCAAAACTTCTTTGCGAGATCGTTCTTTACCTACTGGTTTTACTATTTGCCAGTTTTGGTGGGAACCTGGTGCAGCACATTCTCCAGAAAAGGCATATCAGAGCACTCCTTCTGTCTCGTTATCCATGCCAACAAGACCGCCGAGAGCTTGAAGGTACTATTTGGGTATATCCCTGCTTCAATACTGACCAAAAATGTATGTGAATGGTTGAATGTAGAGGAACGACTTGTGTCCTGAGGTTTGTCTCATACCAGGGTGTTCTCTAAAAACGCGTGCTTGGTCTTGCTAAGGGTACAGTCTTATCTTTGAGTGCCCTGACTGCCCTCATTACTCAATCTGTAGTAATGATTTTTTTTTCCCTTCATTTGGCATGTCTAATGGTGCCAAAAGACACTCGCTGAAGCTATTAACTTAGACCGGACCAAAATAAAACGCAAAGCAGAGAGGACATGTCATGCATTCTGTAAATTGTGTGATTTGAGAATCGATTAAAACTGACGGGCCCCCCGTGTTTCCTTTTCATTGCAACACTGGCAGCTGTTAAATTTACCGACCTTTTCCTTTCCTGAACACTGTGAGCGATCGGTACCAATCGCTCACTGTGTTCATTCATCACTGAAGCATCGTTTACGCAGCTTACGCCAGTAACCCTACTGCGCCGCCCCTCTCTCCTACTGGTCCGGCGACAGGGGAAGGAGGAGGGAGGAGAAGGGAGCCCCAGCCGTGACAGCAATACCCGCGGCTGAGGCTCCCGAAAGTGGGGAAAGCATACCTGTGAATTCAATATCATCCATCTTTGTATGTTTATGTTATTATTGTACAATAAAAAGTTTGTAACCCCAAAAAAAAAAAAAATCAATATCATCCATCTTTGTATCTTTATATTATTATTGTACAATAAAAAGTTTGTAAAAAAAATTTAAAAAAATAAATTACATGTATTGTGTGCTGCAGCACTTAAAACAAGCTAAACAAACTTACAATGGCAATGCTCCAAACACAAGGACGCGGCGGTGTGATGTCAGTGCACAGGCCCCTCCCAATGCGTTTTGTGCACACGCACGTTATCAAGGTAGACGCCTCCAGCTGATGTCAGTGACTAATCCCTTAAACTGCCAGCCAGAAAAAAATGTTAAACTGGATATTTTCAAGCCGCCATATTAAGGAAGGGCCGCATAACCGGAAATACCAATATCGCCATTTTTTTTTTATTGAAAATGTATACTTTATTTTGCAAGAAAATATACAAAAAAACAACCAATATCGCCATTTTGAAATAGGTCCGATGCATTACTAATCAGAGCCTGGGTAAAAGACTAGCAAATTACGACCCAAAGCCCGGAAATAGCGGCACCATCATATTAATGGAGAACACAAGTGGCGGGCAAAGAATGAAACAAACGTGTAAATATAAATCCACGATATAAAAGAATCCATCCGTAGTGGCTAATATTGCCTGCTCATTTTTTTTTTTTTTTTTTAATTAATTAATTACCTTTAGTTCCACTTTAAATAGTTAAAAGTAGTATAGTTTAAATCAGGGGTCTCAAACAGGTGGCCCTCCAGCTGCTGTTAAACTACAAGTCCCACTGTGCCTCTGCCTGTGGGTGTCATGCTTTTAACTGTCGGCCTTGCAATGCCTCATGGGACTTGTAGTTTTGCAACAGCTGGAGGGCCACCAGTTTGAGACCCCTGGTTTAAATAGTTGAATCTAGTGATCCTAAAGCGACACACAGCAAGAGCTCGGCCGGCAGGAAAGACAGGAGGAAATGCCACTGACAGTTTCTGGAGCTTGCTTAAAACGAACTGTTCTTCCAAAATAAAGCAGAAAAGGGGGGGCCGGGAGGCAGGAATTCACTGTTGGAAACGGCCCTTACCTCATATCTTCCAGAAGATCGCATTCCGCCTGGTGCTTGGCTTGCAGCTTTGTCATCTGTTCAGCCTGAATGTTCTTCAGCTCTTGTGTAACTTTCACCTGAAACCAATTGGAGAATGCATATTATTAAAAATGTGTCCCCATGCCTGCACTCCTCATCGAGACACAGGAGCTGACGCTCTCTCCTTCAGAGAGGTGACAAAAGCATCCACACCACCCAAATACTGGCTGTGATACTAACCACAGCTCAACGCCAAGGAAGAGATGAAGAAAAAGAACACCAGGGAATGTAAGAAATATTAATATAACTGATGACGCATGATGAACCTAATAACATCTGGGTCTTATGACTACCACTAGACTAATAGAGACATATATATATGCAATACAAGTCACATGAATTATTACTAAACTAAGAATAATAATAATAATACAGGTCGTATGACCACTACTAGATAGATTTAGATACACAGGTCATATGACTAGGACTTAACCAATCTAGAAACAATTTAATATAGGTTCTATTACTACCACTAGATTGATATAGGAACATTTTAAAACTCAGCAAACGTTGTGTGTGTGAGAACAGTATAGAAGGTACTGAGCCCTGCACAGCATTGCAACTGCCATCAGTGCGTTGTCTCCTACATTGTTTGCATCCCAGCCCCAGGTCCGTATAGAGGAGCGGACCTACTGCTTTGGGGCTGAAGTAAACTAACCACATTTGCGCTGATATTATCGCATTTGTGTCGGCGCGATCTGTGAATCCCCCTGCCATAGCAGAAGATGGGTTTTGTAGTCTTCCCATTTAGAGATCTCAATGAACTGATGATGCAGCTATGCAGGAGGAGCCACACACAGCAGTGCTAAATTAGAGACGAGCCACGGAGCCTGGGCCCAGAGTGTCGAGCCACGGAGCCTGGGCCCAGAGTGTCGAGCCACGGAGCCTGGGCCCAGAGTGTCGAGCCACGGAGCCTGGGCCCAGAGTGTCGAGCCACGGAGCCTGGGCCCAGAGTGTCGAGCCACGGAGCCTGGGCCCAGAGTGTCGAGCCACGGAGCCTGGGCCCAGAGTGTCGAGCCACGGAGCCTGGGCCCAGAGCGTCGAGCCACGGAGCCTGGGCCCAGAGCGTCGAGCCACGGAGCCTGGACCCAGAGCGTCGAGCCACGGAGCCTGGGCCCAGAGCGTCGAGCCACGGAGCCTGGGCCCAGAGCGTCGAGCCACGGAGCCTGAGCCCAGAATGTCGAGCCACGGAGCCTGAGCCCAGAATGTCGAGCCACGGAGCCTGAGCCCAGAATGTCGAGCCACGGAGCCTGGGCCCAGAATGTCGAGCCACGGAGCCTGGGCCCAGAATGTTGAGCCAAGGAGCCGGGTCCAAAGTCGAGCCAAGGAGCAATCTGACAGCTGGGCTAACAATCAAGTACTCATAATTGGTGGTGCACCGTAATGAAAATTCTGGTGCCGAAACCGAAAATTCAGAATGCACTTGGCAAAAACATAAATTGACAGCTTAAAAGAAAAAAAAAAAAAATAATAAATAATAATAATAATAATAAATAATTGTATTATATTCAACTTTATTAATATCATTAACTTAAATGAATATGAATTTATTGTCGGCACCTTTTGAAGTTAAAAATCCCGCCTGTTGCATTTTTGGTGCATATTTGGTCAGTTAAAAAAAAAAACGCACCAAAAATGCACCTCCTCATTGAAAAAGCAGCTAGAAAGCATCAAAAATGCACCGTGCTGTGTTTCTGATGCATTTTTTGAGTCACATGACCTATGGAAAACACACCATAAGCAGGTAAAATCACAGGATGTTTTCAGCAGCCATTATTGGCACCTTTTTTTTTCCTTTTTTCATATTTTCAGCTGATAAATTTCAGCGGCCGAAATTTTCGATGCATCAATACTCATAATGAAGGTGCTGTCAGAATAAAAAAACAAGAAAGTTCAATAATTTTTTCATTAATTACTCTTCAGTTTTTTGTTTTTTTTTATATAGTTTTACTCTTAATCAGCAGTCCAAATTGTCATTCATCAGACCAGAGCTCAGGCAGGAGACAGGACAGCCTCTGTCAATATTCATTACTAAAGTCAGCAGACATGTAATGCACAGAAACAGATTTCAGTGCCGAGTTAAACAAGGAAGAGACAGAAAGATTCATAACAGAATAACTGTTAAAAAAAATCTCATCATTAATTAGTATGTACTGCTTGGGATTTTCCACTGCTGATAATTAGGCAACCGTAGTACCAATGACTGTAATCAGCTTTAATCCTTAATAAGGCACAGACACTGCAAAGTATAGGGACAAGGAATTCTACATTTTCTCTGACTTTAATTCAGTGCATGTTTGTTCCCAGTCTGTGGCACTAAAGCATAGAAACCATAGACAGCCAGGCAGCTAGCATTTTCAGATGGAGGCAGTTCCTGCAGTCCTCAAATTGTGCTTTAAAACACATTTATTTTGCATGTAGGCAGAAAAGCGCAGGAAGGTGGCTCTGCCATTTAAATCTTGGTCTGGAACACTCTCTGCCCTTGAGCCAAATGTTTTGAGCACCTGGGAAATGTGCCAAAATACTTTTTAAAAAAAAGGTAAAAGGCGAGTGCGATTCAGAAGTGCAACTGGGAAGGCGCTCTAATCCCTCTTATCTCCGGGATCAAGCGGAGAGCCGATGTTTTGCAAGACTTCACAGCGAAAAAAGGAGAATGTCGTCAACGTACCTCACCCTGGCTGATGTCATTGCATGCAGGAGGATCAAAGGACAGCGACCACTGCAGTGCTAATAACACACACACAGGGAAGGATGTGAACGAATGAGACACTTCAATCGCCCAGGATCATTTGATGAAGCTCTACAAGGAGAAGGGTTTAAAGAGAACCTGTCTAATACACAGGCTGCCATTCCACTGAAGACAATACTGGTTAGTGCTGGTCGTGTGGCTCAAACGAACAATGCCACCAAAGAATTCTGTGACCAGTCAAATATGAACTCTAGGATTTAATTGTTTAGGATCAGCATAACAGATAGGAGGATAGACCTTCCAGAAGGTTTGGCAATTTTCTTTAATGACAGATTGGTCGGTCTACCCAAAACATAATCTATCACATTCGCGATATTCCCTCTGCATGCTGTCACTGCTGACCTCTCATTCCTGGAAATGCTAGCTGCCATGTTAATCAGACTTCAATATTTTTGTACTCGCTGGCCATAATAAGCATGCAGTCAGTGAAGTCACAACGTTGTGGACTATGCCTTTAATGAGCAAACAGCATCTTTTGCAATGAACGACGTTTGTGCGGCTCCCTGCAAATCTTCCCCAACATCCCGCTGACGTCACCCAGGTACAAAGACCGCAGACACGCCACCGTCTTACATACTCAGAAGATACGGAGGCAGCACATGGAGTTAAAGAATGTATTAAAGGGCACCTGTACTGCAAAAAAAACATAGGGTACCATTTCTGAATAGCAGGTCAAAATGCTAACTGCCTGGCTGTCCAGCTATCATTACGAGCTGCTGACCTGGAAATAGCGCACTGTGACAGTTATAGTGGTTGTAAACCCCAATGCCCCGTACACACGATCGGAATTTCCGTCCGAAAAACCTTGGATGGTTTTTACAACGGAATTCCGCTCAAGCTTGCCTTGCGCGGTCACACGAAAGTTCGGTGAAAGTTCGACCGTCAAGAACGCGGTGACGTACAACACTACGACGAGCCAAGAAAATGAAGTTCAATGCTTCCGAGCGTGCGTCGAATTGTTTCCGAGCGTGCGTAGGAATTTTGCGCATCGGAATTGGTACAGACGAACGGAATTTCCAATAGGAACTTTTTCCGCCGTAAAAATAAGAGAACCAGCTCTCAATCTTTTGCTGGCGGATGTACCGCCAGCAAAAGTCCGATGGAGCATACACATGGTCGGAATTTCCAACCAAAAGCTTAGATCGGACTTTTGCTGGCGGAATTTGTAAGGGGCATTAGGCTGGGTTCACACCTATGCGGATCGGATGTGCGTTTCTCCGCATCCAATTCGCATGACAGGGGATTGTGACCGGCTCTCTATGGAGCCGGTTCACATATCTCCATTGCGGCTGCGTCTTTGGCTCCATTTCAGGACTGAATTCAGGCAAAAATTTGCCCCCCCCCCCCCCCGATTCGTCGCTGTAACGGAGCTCACAGCTATGAGTAAGCGCTCGAGTTAGAGTGCGAAACGCGTCAGCTGTGTCTGTACTATCTGCCTGATTGTCCTGTATTTTTGATGATCCAAGTTTTACAATAAAGAAGATTTTTCAACTTTATCCGGTGTGCGGCATCCAGATTTTCCTGTTTCAAACCTTGCTTCAATTTGCATTTAGCCAGCACCTGGGACTCCCCTCCTCTGAAGGATTTACTAATACACACCTGGAAGCAGGTCTACCTGAGCGGTGATTCATTTTCTCGGTAATACACATGGCCGGACTTTACTATAAATCCCAATGAAGAGATCACATGCTTGCAAGCCATCAAGTTGCAGGAGGAGTTTTATGTAGTGATACACCAAAATTTCGGCCGACGAAAATAGAGTTTTCAGCGTTGTGCCAAAAGAAAAAAAAAAAAAAAAAAAGGATGGCTGCTGAAAATACCTGCGATTTTGCCTTGCTTATAGTGCGTTTTTCATGGGTCATGTGACGCAAAAAACGCATCAAAAATGCAACACAGGTGAATTTTTGATGCATTCTTGCTACGCTTTTAATGCATTTCAATGGGGTGGTACATTTTTGGTGCGTTTTTTTTTTTTTTTTTTTTTTTACTGACCAAAAATTCAGCAAGCACGATTTTTAACACTGCTATAAAAAGGTGCGGACAATAAGGCCTCATGCACACTGGACATTATACAAACGCCTGTCGCATTAGCTGTAGCTGTAGAATGAGTTTTGCAGCGTTTTTGCAGTAGCGTTTCTTTTAGCTTTTTTTTTTTTTTTTTTTTTTATTTCTATTTTTTTTTTTTAGCAAAAACTATACTCCCAACAAAGGCTTATGGCTCAAAAACGTTGATATAGCTGCATTTTTCATTTTTTTTAAAATTTTTTATCTTTGCGTTTTTCTGCTTTTATCAGGGTTAGAGCGTTTTACAAGCTAAAATAGAGAACTCCTCTACTGGGGAGTTTATTGGCTGTAGAAAAAAAAAAAAAAAAAAAAGTCTGGGGCACACTAGCGTTTTTTTAAGCTCCTAGAAGATTAGTATTTTTTTTTTTTTTTGTTCCGCTCCTAGAAGCTAAACAGTGTTCTCCTCTGTGTCCATGCACACTACTTTAGGCTATTAGCATATTTCGAGCTTCAGCATCCAGAAAAAAAAATAAAAAATAGTTTTTGTAGAGTTTCTTGGAGAGTTCTTTTTTTCCAGCAGAAACGCTCCTAAACGCTACTAATAATAATTTTTTTTCCTTTTACTGCAAAAATGTTAATAAAAGGCTAACGCTCTTAAAAGGCTGCTAAAATGCTACTACAAAAAGTTATTACCA
Organism: Aquarana catesbeiana; assembly: GCF_042186555.1. Lineage (NCBI taxonomy): Eukaryota > Metazoa > Chordata > Amphibia > Anura > Ranidae > Aquarana > Aquarana catesbeiana. The sequence continues at coordinate 53,731,370 of NC_133325.1, forward strand.
GCGTTTTTCTCCATGGGGGGGGGGGCAGTGCGAAGAACAAATGATGTCACGGACACCTCCAGGAAATGGTCAGAAAGCCAAGGCAAGAACATTTTATTTGTCAGCTTTAATTTTTCTTTTTTTGTGGGGCCGTCTGCAAAGGGGGGCTTTGAATTTTAATGGAAGACCCATTCACACCACGCGCTCCACTGAGATGCATTAATAATAGGTGATGCATTAACCGCTTGCCGACCGGCTCACGCCGATATACGTCGGCAGAAGGCCATGTACAGGCAGATTAACGTACCTGTACGTTGCCCTTTAAAAAGCGGTTTGCGGGCGCCCGCGTGCCCGCCGTGAGTGTGATCGCGGGTCCCGCGGACCCGATGTCTGCGGGGATACCCGCGATCGTCTCACGGAGAGGAAGAACGGGGAAATGCTGATGTAAGCAAGCATCTCCTTGTTCTGCCTAATGACACTGATCACCGCTCCCTGTAATCGGGAGCGGTGATCAGTGTTGTGTCACACATAGCCACGCCCCCCTACAGTTAGAATCACTCCCTAGGACACACTTAACCCGTTCACTGCCCCCTAGTGGTTAACCCCTTCCCTGCCAGTCACATTTACACAGTAATCAATGCATTTTTAATTGAACTGATTGCTGTATAAAATGTGAATGGTCCCAAAATCGCGCCAAAAGAGTCCAGATCTGTCCGCCATAATGTCGCAGTCACAATAAAAATTGCTGATCGCCGTCATTACTAGTAAAAAAAAAAAAAAAAAAAAAAAAAAAAAAATTATTAATAAAATGCCATAAAACTATCCCCTATTTTGTAGACGCTATAACTTTTGCACAAACCAATCAATAAACGATTATTGCGATTTTTTTTTCCCAAAATTATGAAGAAGAATACGTATCGGCCTAAACTGAGGACTTTTATATATTTTTGGGGATATTTATTATAGCAAAAAGTAAAAAAATAATGTGTTTTTTTTTTTTTCAAAATCGTCGCTACGTTTTTGTTTATATCGCAAAAAATAAAAACCGCAGGAGGTGATCAAATACCACTAAAAGAAATCTCTATTTGTGGGGAAAAAAAAAAAAAAAAAAAAGGACATCAATTTTGTTTAGAAGTCACGACGCACGACCGCGCAATTGTCAGTTAAAGCGACGCAGTGCTGAATCGCAAAAAGTGCTCCGGTCTTTGGGCAGCCAAATGGTCCGGGGCTTAAGTGGTTAAGACCGCTCATAAATTGGCAGCCAAAGTACCGCGACGGATAAAACAACATGCATGAATCCCTTTATTATTTTTTTTATTTTTTTTTTAAAGCATACGTTATTTGCATTGTGCTCTACTGTACAACACACAGGTGTGTCCTTCACAATGAACGGCCTCTGCAACGCATGCCACCAATTGCCCCAAGTGTGAACAGCCCCCCCCCCCCCCCAGGACCACTTTAGGACGCCGACCACCTTTCCCTCATAAAAAGATGACCACTAGAGGAGGGCTTAACATATGTGAATATAAAAACACCAAACTTAAAATATGAAACAGCAAAAAAAAAAAAAAAAAAGTCAGAAGGTCACAAAAAAAAAAAAAATAAAAAAAAGATATTCAGGTAAATGTTACAAACATCATTTACAATGTAAAGTTCCAGAAGATCTGCTCTATATTATCCTCAGCCTCAGAAGAAGTTACAAGTAAGCAGCACATAGCTGCGGGTGATTTTCAGGAGCTTCCAGAGACACGTGGGATTTATGTAATAGAGTATCAGTGAGTCACAGATCTCCCCCCCCCCCCCTTCTGAACACACACACTGTGCTGACTGTGCAGCCTGCAGAGAGGAGGGGTGCGCACTGTGCGCGCTGTCAGTGTCACACGCTGAACCAGACCTGCAGGTAGAGACGGTACAATGACAGAGCTCAGAAAGTCACAGCTAAAAATATACAAATTGCCATGGCTACAAGGTGTCCACGCCTCTGTCTCCGGAAATGTCTTCAAAAGACAAAACAATTTGAAAAAAAATAAAAATAAAATTGTAACAACAACAAAAAGTTAGACCCAAACCTCACTATTCACTGGCAGAATATCGGCTTATTCTTGAATAAAACGTGAGCCAGGACCGTAAACCCACGCCACCCCACCCCGCCCCGGCTCCTGCTGCACTTATACTATATTACCAAAAGTATTGAGGCGCCTGCCTTTACACACATTATTTTCAATGGTATCCCAGTCTTAGTGTGTGGGGTTCAATATTGAGTTGGCCCACCCATTGCAGCTATAACAGCTTCAACTCTTGGAAGGCTGTCCACAAGGTTTAGGAGTGTGTCTATGGGAATGTTTGACCATTCTTCCAGAATTGCATTTGTGAGGTCAGGCACTGATGTTGGATGAGAAGGCCTGGCTCGCAATCTCCGCTCTAATTCATCCCAAAGGCGTTCTATCAGGTTGAGGTCAGGACAGTCAAGTTCCTCCACCCCAAACTCTCTCATCCATGTCTTTATGGACCTTGATTTGTGACGCGGACCACGTTTCTGTGCGGTTCAGGTGTGAACCAGCCCGTAATTTATCACTCTCATCTCTTTTACATTTATTGATTGAGGGAGAGCAAACAGTAAAGCTGATCAGTGTACTCTGAGGGTAAAGAGGTCTCCCCGCTGTCAGGATACAAAAGGAGGAGTCTCCATACACCTCGAATGTGTGGATGGGAGAAATCAAGTCATTTACTGTATTTATCGGCGTATAAAACACGCACATTCATTTTAAGAGGGAATTTTATATAAGGAACTTTGAAGCAAAATAAGGGTCAATGCCCATCTGCAGCCTCACCATTGCCATCAATGCAGCCGCCTCACCATTGCCATCAATGCAGCCGCCTCACCACTGCCATCAATGCAGCCGCCTCACCACTGCCATCAATGCAGCCGCCTCACCACTGCCATCAATGCAGCCGCCTCACCACTGCCATCAATGCAGCCGCCTCACCACTGCCATCAATGCAGCCGCCTCACCACTGCCATCAATGCAGCCGCCTCACCACTGCCATCAATGCAGCCGCCTCACCACTGCCATCAATGCAGCCGCCTCACCACTGCCATCAATGCAGCCGCCTCACCACTGCCATCAATGCAGCCGCCTCACCACTGCCATCAATGCAGCCGCCTCACCACTGCCATCAATGCAGCCGCCTCACCACTGCCATCAATGCAGCCGCCTCACCACTGCCATCAATGCAGCCGCCTCACCACTGCCATCAATGCAGCCGCCTCACCATTGCCATCAATGCAGCCGCCTCAACATTGCCATCAATGCAGCCGCCTCAACATTGCCTTCAATGCAGCCGCCTCAACATTGCCTTCAATGCAGCCGCCTCAACATTGCCTTCAATGCAGCCGCCTCAACATTGCCTTCAATGCAGCCGCCTCAACATTGCCTTCAATGCAGCCGCCTCACCACTGCCATCAATGCAGCCGCCTCACCATTGCCATCAATGCAGCCGCCTCACCACTGCCATCAATGCAGCCGCCTCACCACTGCCATCAATGCAGCCGCCTCAACATTGCCTTCAATGCAGCCTGATCGAAGCCCATCTGCAGCCTAGTAGGGACAGGGAGGGGGGCGGGATGAGCGCCGACAGATTACATACAGTGAGAATCTCATATGATAGATAGAACAGTGGTCCAATGGCGGTCCAGGAGACGGGACTTCATATTACAGAGCACACACTATTTGCACCTGATTTTCAGTGTGCGTGTTATACGCCAATAGATACAGTATTTTTATTTTTTGCTTAACCTCTATGGGCTGCCTAAGGCTTCTTTCAGACTTACCACCCTCTGAAAAAAGATCCCTGGTGGATCGCCCTTCAGAAGGTAATAAAGCAGTGGCTGACATTGAGGATGCTGGGGGGGGGGGTTGGGGGCTGCAGCTCAGCTGCCTGTTTTTACCACCATCCATCTGAAGAAGCCCTAAGACTATAGAATGCCCTGGGCACAAGTGTAATGAAAAGGAAAAGAAGGAAATTAACCCTCAGAGGTTTTCCAGCATGCTGGTCCCCAGTAGAAGATTCCACCTACCTTACGGGTCTCCAGCCAGAACATATTTAATGAGACACGCGGAGAACAGCAGCCTGACAGTCCTCACACACACAGCCGATCTCCTACCAGACCATCACAATGAAGAACAGACAGGCAGCAAAAGACATATATGTGTTCACAATGCTTGGAAGTGCAGAAATCCTCTATAAGAAAGCTGCACAATAGAAGCCATTGTACAAAAGATGAGCAACAAATACAAAAAAATCCCAAAATATTCGCTTTCATGAATAAGAGAAGTTCCTTAAAAAAAAAAAGAAACTGCTGAGTTCTACTTCTTTTCAATACCCATTCCCCCTTAAATAAATCCCCATTCCCCCTTAAAGTGGTTGTAAACCCTTGTTTTTTTTCACCTTAACCACTTCAGCCCCGGACGAATCCCCCCCCCCCCCCCCTGACCAGAGCACTTTTTGCGATTCGGCACGGCGTCGCTTTAATGGACAATTGCGCGGTCGTACGACGGTTGCACCCAAACAAAATCGAAGTCCTTTTTTTTCCCCCCCACAAATAGAGCTTTCCTTTGGTGGTATTTGATCACCTCTGCGGTTGTTATTTTTTGCGCTATAAACAAAAAAAGAGCGACAATTTTGAAAAAAAAAACAAAAAAAAAAAAATAATATTTTTTACTTTTTGCTTACCCCCCCCCCCCCCCAAAAAAATAAAAAAAATATTATACACACATACATACACACACACATACATATATATATATAATTTCTTTCTCAGTTTAGGCCGATATGTATTTTTCTACATATTTTTGGTAAAAAAAAAAATAAAAAAATCACAGTAAGAGTATATGGATTGGTTTACACAAAAGTTATAGCGTCTACAAAATAGGGGATAGATTTATGGCATTTTTATTATGATTATTTTTTTTTTTTTTTTATTAGAAATGGCGGCGATCTGCGATTTTTATCGTGACTGCGACATTATAGTGAACACTTTTGACACTATTTTGGGGCCATTGTCATTTACAGAGCAATCAGTGCTATAAAAATGCACTGATTACTGTGTAAATGACACTGGCAGGGAAGGGGTTAAAACACTAGGGGGCGATCAAGGGGTTAAGTGTGTCCTAGGGAGTGATTCTAACTGTGGGGGGGATGAACTAACACTGACATGACAGCGATCACTGCTCCTGATGACAGGGAGAAGTGATCTTTGTCATGTCATTAGGCAGAACGGGGGAAATGCCTTGTTTACATCTCCCCATTCTGTCGCTCCGTGACACAATCGGGGGACACCGGCGGACATCAAGTCCGTGGGACTCGCGGGCACGGAGTACACGGGGGGCGCACACAATGGCGTGTCTTAAAAGGGGACGTACAGGTACGCCCATTTGCGCAGCCGTGCCTTTGTGCCGACGTATAACGTTGTGCGTTGGTCGGCAAGCGGTTAATGCATCCTATGCATGAAGGTGAAAAAACACCTGGCAGTCACCGTCCCCCCAACGCCCCGTTTTACTTACCTGAGCCCCTTCATCTCTTCAGTGTGGATGCGCTGTACCTCTCTTCACAGGGCCCCGGCTTTTGATTGGATAGCTTGATAGCAGCACAGCCATTGGCTCCCGCTGCTCTCAACCAAATCCATTGATGCGGGCGCCGGGAGGGGGGGGGGGGGCGGGTCCGAGTCCGGCATTCATGTCTGCTGATGCAAATGCTGGACTCGGGAGCGCGAGGTAACCCCCTCGGGAGAGCGCTTCTGCTAGGGGGGTTTAACTGATGCGGGGAGGAGCCACGAGAGCCACCGAGGGACCCCAGAAGAGGATGTTCGGGGGCCACTCTGTGCAAAACGAGCTGCACAGTGGAGGCAAGTATGATATGTTCGTTTATTTTTTTTATAGAAAAATAAAAAACGATCCTTTACAATCACTTTAAATAAAAGGACGAGATGTGGAAAAAAAAAATCTTCATCACTGATGGCCGTATACACACACAATGGGGGTTATTTACGAAAAGGCAAATCTACTTTGCACTACAAGTGCAGTCGCTGTAGATCTGAGGGGGACATGCAAGGAAAATAAAAAAAAAACAGCATTTTAGCTTGCACACGATTGGATGATAAAATCAGCAGAGCTTCCCCTCATTCAGATCTTCCCCTCAGATCTACAGCGACTGCACTGCCAAGTGCACTTGTAGTGCAAAGTGGATTTGCCTTTTCGTAAATAACCCCCATTGCGTCTAAAAATCACATTCCGTATATGAAATCATTTTCTTAATCTCCGTCTTGTGACATTTTTTTTCTACATTTACATGCCGTCGTGTTTTACACTCACCGGCCACTTTAATAGGTACACCTGTTCAATTGCTCAGGACCAAAAAAGTGCTAATCAGCCAATCACAAGACAGCAACTCAATGCATTTAGGAATCTAGACGTGGTGAAGACAGCTTGCTGAAATTCAAACCGAGCATCAGAATGGGGAAGAAATAGGGATTTAAGTGACTTTGAACGTGGCATGGTGGTCTGAGTATTTCAAAAATATTTCAAAAACTGCTGATCTACTGGGAGTGCCTTAAATCTGCATAGGCAGTATTTTTTTTTTTTTTTTTTTTTCGGTAAAGGTGAACTATTTTATTTAACCACGTGAAGCGGAGCTCCACCCAAAAGTGGAACATCCACCTATCCGATTCCTCCCCCCTCCGGTGCCACATATGGCACCTTTCGGGGGGAGGGGGAGAGGGGGGAGCGGGTACCTGTTTTTGATAGGTACCCTGACCCCACTTCCATCGCACCTAGCGAAGACACATCACAAGTCCGACCTCCTCCTCCTCCTCCTTCTCCTTCTCCCCCTGCTGCCGGGCCAGTAAGAGAGCGCATGTGCAGTAGGGACCCCACATCACTGCCGGGTTCCCTTACCATCAATAGCGGCAGCAGCAGCACCCGACAGCCGATGGAAACAATTGGCTGCGGTGCCGACATCGCTGGACTCCAGGACAGGCAAGTGTCCTATTATTAAAATGTCAGCAGCTGCAGTATGAGTAGCTGCTGACTTTTAATTTTTGGAGGGGGTTGGGCGGAAAAATGCTTTAAGGTCCGCCATATAGCAGTTTTACTGCTACAGGGCGGCACCTCTGCACTGGATCATGTATATATATTATCCACAGCTGGGCGCCCACAGTGACAATGCCGGCACCGCAGAGAGGAGGGGGGGGGGGGGGGGGGGGGACGAACGGGGCTTCGTACGCCCGCATCGCTGGACCCTAAGACAGGTGAGCGTCCGATTAATAGAAGTCAGCAGCTACACTTTTAGTAGTTGCCGACTTTTATAATGGGTGGAACTCCGCTTTAGCTTGTTTCTTTGACTCGACAACACAGCTCTGAATTCCTAAGCATGGGGTGTCAGCCCTGCCCACTTCCTTTCTGATGGGTTACAAAGATTACAGACTTCTCCTTGTGCACAGGCAGAGAGTACAGACAGTCATATGCTCACAAGATTTCTGGCAGGATCACAAGGTATTTTTTATAACAAAACTCCTTCAAATGGTACAATATTTACTGGATCCAGAAAGGGAAAACAAGACAAGTTCAATATTATAGCTTACTGTACATACACTTTAAGGGGGGGGAGGGTGGAAGTGATTACTCCTAATTATTCAAGATGTTATCTGTCCACTGTGAGCAAAATCAAGACCTACGGAAGATAAAACTCATCATTGACAATACACAAGAAGGATCACTGCGCCTGACATAAGAACAGGAAGAGAAGAGATACCGAGAATTACACCCGGCGTACAGAACAAGGAAAGTGGTCCTGTGCAGAGCCCATACATACAGAATTAGAACAGACACTGAGAATTACACCCAGCATACAGGACATGAGAAAAAAAAAAAAACAGAATGAGATCCATGGAGTGGTACTGTGCAGTCAAATAAACAAATACAGTGCCTTGAAAAAGTATTCATACCCCTTGAAATTCTCCACATTTTGTCATGTTACAACTAAAAACTTGAATGTATTTTATTGGGATTTTATGTGATAGGCCAACACAAAGTGGCACATAATTGTGAAGTGTTAGGAAAATGATAAATGGTTTTTAAAACATTACAAATAAATATCTAAAAAAAAAGTGTGGCGTACATTTGTATTCAGCCCCCTTTACTCTGATACCCCTAACTAAAATCTAGTGGAACCAATTGCCTTCAGAAGTCACCTAGTTAGTAAATAGAGTCCCCCTGTGTGTAATTTAATCTCAGTATAAATACAGCTGTTCTGTGAAGCCCTCAGGTTTGTTAGAGAACCTAACAAACAGCATCATGAAGGCCAAGGAACACACCAGACAGGTCAGGGATATAGTTGTGGAGGAGTTTAAAGCAGGGTTAGGTTATAAAAAAATATATCCCAAGCTTTGAATATCTCACGGAGCACTGTTCAATCCATCATCCGAAAATGGAAAGAGTATGGCACAACTGGAAACCAACCAAGACATGGCCGTCCACCTAAACTGACAGGCCGGGCAAGGAGAGCATTAATCAGAGAAGCAGCCAAGAGTCCCATGGTAAGTCTGGAGGAGCTGCAGAGATCCACAGCTCAGGTGGGAGAATCTGTCCACAGGACAACTATTAGTTGTGCACTCCACAAATCTGGCCTTTATGGAAGAGTGACAAGAAGAAAGTTGAAAATTGTTGAAAGAAAGCTGTAAGAAGTCCCTTTTGCGAGAATCCATGTGGGGGACACAACAAACATGTGGAAGAAGGTGCTCTGGTCAGATGAGACCAAAATTTTACTTTTTGGCCTAAAAGCAAAACGCTATGTGTGGCGGTAAACTAACACTGCACATCACCCTGAACACACCATCCCCACCGTGAAACATGGTGGTGGAAGCATCATGTTATGGGGATGCTTTTCTTCACCAGGGACAGGGAAGCTGGTCAGAGTTGATGGGAAGATGGATGGAGCCAAATACAGGGCAATCTTAGAAGAAAACCTGTTAGAGTCTGCAAAAGACTTGAGACCGGGGCGGAGGTTCACCTTCCAGCAGGACAAAGACCCTAAACATACAACCAGAGCTACAATGGAATAGTTTAGATCAAATCATATTCATGCGTTAAAATGGCCCAGTCACAGTCCAGACCTAAATCCAATTGAGAATCTGTGGCAAGACTTGAAAATTGCTGTTCATACATGCTCTCCATCCAATCTGACAGAGCTGAGCTTTTTTGCAAGAACGAATGGGCAAAAATTTCACTCTCTAGATGTACAAAGCTGGTGGAGACATCCCCAAAAAGACTTGCAGCTGTAAATTGCAGTGAAAGGGGGCTCTACAAAGTATTGACTCAGGGGGGCTGAACACAAATGTACCCCACACTTTTCAGATATTTATTTGTAAAAAATTTTAAAAAACATTTATCATTTTCCATCCACTTCAAAATGATGTGCCACTTTGTGTTGGTCCATCACATAAAATCCCAATAAAATACATTTACGTTTTTGGTTGTAACATAACAAAATGTGGAAAAGCACATGGGATATTGGAAGCGAGCCTTTTCACATACACAGAATACAGTAATGAGAATGAAATCCACATTCCGAAGAAGGGAAGTGGTCATGTGCGATGTTCTTATATACAGGAATAGAGACAGATAAGGAAACAGAACGAGGGAATAGTGTTAAACATGAGACTGGGTGATCAGGGGGCACAAGATCTGTACGCTTCCCCTGAATCCTGAATATGAAACAAGCCAGGATAAGCCCCCCCCGCTGACCCTCCAGGATAAGCCAACGGCCCACCGCTGAACCCTCCAGGATAAGCCAACGGCCCACCGCTGAACCCTCCAGGATAAGCCAACGGCCCACCGCTGAACCCTCCAGGATAAGCCAACGGCCCACCGCTGAACCCTCCAAGATAAGCCAACGGCCCACCGCTGAACCCTCCAAGATAAGCCAACGGCCCACCGCTGAACCCTCCAAGATAAGCCAACGGCCCACCGCTGAACCCTCCAAGATAAGCCAACGGCCCACCGCTGAACCCTCCAGGATAAGCCAACGGCCCACCGCTGAACCCTCCAGGATAAGCCAACGGCCCACCGCTGAACCCTCCAGGATAAACCAACGGCCCACCGCTGAACCCTCCAGATTAAGTCAAAGGCCCACCGCTGAACCCTCCAGTATAAGCCAACGGCCCACCGCTGAAACCTCCAGGAAAAGCCAACGGCCCACCGCTGAAACCTCCAGGAAAAGCCAACGGCCCACCGCTGAAACCTCCAGGAAAAGCCAACGGCCCACCGCTGAACCCTCCAGGATAAGCCAACGGCCCACCGCTGAACCCTCCAGGATAAGCCAACGGCCCACCGCTGAACCCTCCAGGATAAGCCAACGGCCCACCGCTGAACCCTCCAGGATAAGCCAACGGCCCACCGCTGAACCCTCCAGGATAAGTCAAAGGCCCACCGCTGAACCCTCCAGGATAAGCCAACGGCCCACCGCTGAACCCTCCAGGATAAACCAACGGCCCACCGCTGAACCCTCCAGATTAAGTCAAAGGCCCACCGCTGAACCCTCCAGTATAAGCCAACGGCCCACCGCTGAAACCTCCAGGAAAAGCCAACGGCCCACCGCTGAAACCTCCAGGAAAAGCCAACGGCCCACCGCTGAAACCTCCAGGAAAAGCCAACGGCCCACCGCTGAACCCTCCAGGATAAGCCAACGGCCCACCGCTGAACCCTCCAGGATAAGCCAACGGCCCACCGCTGAACCCTCCAGGATAAGCCAACGGCCCACCGCTGAACCCTCCAGGATAAGCCAACGGCCCACCGCTGAACCCTCCAGGATAAGTCAAAGGCCCACCGCTGAACCCTCCAGGATAAGCCAACGGCCCACCGCTGAACCCTCCAGGATAAACCAACGGCCCACCGCTGAACCCTCCAGATTAAGTCAAAGGCCCACCGCTGAACCCTCCAGTATAAGCCAACGGCCCACCGCTGAAACCTCCAGGAAAAGCCAACGGCCCACCGCTGAAACCTCCAGGAAAAGCCAACGGCCCACCGCTGAAACCTCCAGGAAAAGCCAACGGCCCACCGCTGAAACCTCCAGGAAAAGCCAACGGCCCACCGCTGAAACCTCCAGGAAAAGCCAACGGCCCACCGCTGAAACCTCCAGGAAAAGCCAACGGCCCACCGCTGAAACCTCCAGGAAAAGCCAACGGCCCACCGCTGAAACCTCCAGGAAAAGCCAACGGCCCACCGCTGAAACCTCCAGGAAAAGCCAACGGCCCACCGCTGAAACCTCCAGGAAAAGCCAACGGCCCACCGCTGAAACCTCCAGGAAAAGCCAACGGCCCACCGCTGAAACCTCCAGGAAAAGCCAACGGCCCACCGCTGAAACCTCCAGGAAAAGCCAACGGCCCACCGCTGAAACCTCCAGGAAAAGCCAACGGCCCACCGCTGAAACCTCCAGGAAAAGCCAACGGCCCACCGCTGAAACCTCCAGGAAAAGCCAACGGCCCACCGCTGAAACCTCCAGGAAAAGCCAACGGCCCACCGCTGAAACCTCCAGGAAAAGCCAACGGCCCACCGCTGAAACCTCCAGGAAAAGCCAACGGCCCACCGCTGAAACCTCCAGGAAAAGCCAACGGCCCACCGCTGAAACCTCCAGGAAAGGCCAACGGCCCACCGCTGAAACCTCCAGGATAAGCCAACGGCCCACCGCTGAACCCTCCAGGATAAGCCAAAGGCCCACCGCTGACCATCCAGGGTAAGCCGGCGGCCCCCCTGCTGATCATCCAGAATAAGTGACCGGGCCCCCTCTGACCATGCAGAACAACAAATCAGCCCAAACTGACTATACAGTAGAGAATCCACATCCAGAATAAGAAAAGTCCCTCCAATAACCATCCAGTACGAGTACCCCCACACACACACACCATCCACAACCCCCCCCCCCCCCAATACCGAACATCTGCTGACAACAAAGAAGCAGCAGACCTGCGAACTATAATCTCTTCCATATCACATAAGCTTCCGTCGAGTCCTATCACTGATCTCATCACTATTTTTAGCAATATAAACTTTTATCACTGCACCCATCTTCACACACACACACACACCTCCGCCCAGATCTCACAAACCGCACTTCAGTCACGACTTCCGATACAGACCGCAGGATGGGGCCTTGCACAGTACAACAGGTGTCAGCTACTTAACCCCTGAGCTACCAGGAGCCCTGCAATGTCATCTGCAGAAAGGATATCAGTGTTTAACTATTACCCAGAAGCAAGAAGCAGAGAGGCCCAAACAATTATAATTATCATTGCACCTCCCACACCTTTAGTTCAGCCCCAGCTCAACACCAATATCTGGAATACAATATATCACATCGAGGAGATAATCGACACATCAGACTGTGCCAGGAATACAAGGTACAAGACATCTGATCGCTCCAATGTGACTATCGATCACATGATACAATACCTTGTTACCAAACGAGCACCAAGATCTGCCAGATACAGCACCGTATAGACCAACTTCCATACTGCTGTTTCAGGGTTGCTAGCCATCATTAGTACACAATGTGGGCCCTATGTACTAAAGAAGCCAAACACTGGGGTGTTGGGAAGGAATAAAACCTGTTTTGTTTTTTGTTTTTTTGGATCAGTGAAGACACCCAATTTAGGATGCTCGTTCTGTAATTTATGGTATCTTTGCTGAAGGCTTTTGGCTCCTTTTGGACAGCGTGACCATAACACGACCGTCCATCCCATATCATATTCTGGCTGAAGGCTTTTGGTTCCTTTTAGACCACCCCACCATAAAAGATGATTCCTCACCCCGTATCATATTTTGGTCAAAGCCTTTGTTTTCTTTTAGACCACCTCACTAATATATCATTTCTTATCTTGTATTTTATTCTGTCTGAAAGCTTTTGATTCTTTATGGACCACCTCACCTTTACACATCTGATTATCTTCCATTGTTTATTGGTTGGAGGCTTTTGGATCCTTTTGGACAACCTCGCCATACAATTGATCAACGCATAACTCATCTCGTATCATATTCTGGCTGAAGGCTTTTGGACCCCCCCACCATAAGATGATTGCTCACACTGTATCATATTTTGGTCAAGGGCTTTTGCTTCTTTTTAGACCACCTCTCCAGAACACAACTTCTTATCCTGTATCGTATTTTGGATAAAGGCTTTTGGGTCCTTTTTGGACAACCTCACCATACAATTGATCAACGCATAACTCATCTCCTATCATATTCTGGCTGAAGGCTTTTGGTTCCTTTTGGACCACCCCACCATAAGACGATTGCTCACACTGTATCATATTTTGGTCAAAGGCTTTTGCTTCTTTTTAGACCACCTCACCAGAACACAACTTCTTATCCTGTATCGTATTTTGGATGAAGGATTTTGGGTTTTTTTTGGACAGCCTCATCATAACGCCATTGCTGATTCCATAATGTGTTTTGGATGAAGACATTTTGTTCCTGTAACACAACTGTTTGCCTATATAGTTTGATGTGTGCCAAGATACCTGAAACAGTTCTATTCACATGTTGGATACTAGGCTCTATATTTTTGATGGTACAGGGGCCCATGGGTACACAACTGCCCCCTGACCCAGCTGTGACCAAGAATTTATGTAATATGGACCATCTGCACATACGTTATGAGAAAAAAAAAAAGAAAAAGGAAATTACATTATGGGGCAGCTCTGTATTTCCTACTATCCAGATACAGGAAGAGCTGTAGGTGATTGAACATGGAGAGGTGATACAGAGGAGAGAGGAGCAGACAGCTCCCTACAGAAGCTGCAACCAACCCAAAATCTGCACATCATATAACAAAACCCAGTGTATCGCTAGAAGAGGACCCAGTGTATAAGGAGATCACGAGAAGAAGACTCGGCATATCACGAGAAGAGTTCCCGGCATATCACGAGAAGAGGACCCGGCATATCACGAGAAGAAGACCCGGCATATCACGAGAAGAAGACCCGGCATATCACGAGAAGAAGACCCGGCATATCACGAGAAGAAGACCCGGCATATCACGAGAAGAAGACCCGGCATATCACGAGAAGAAGACCCGGCATATCACGAGAAGAAGACCCGGCATATCACGAGAAGAAGACCCGGCATATCACGAGAAGAAGACCCGGCATATCACGAGAAGAAGACCCGGCATATCACGAGAAGAGTTCCCGGCATATCACGAGAAGAGTTCCCGGCATATCACGAGAAGAGTTCCCGGCATATCACGAGAAGAGGACCCGGCATATCACGAGGACAAGGCCCAGGGCTATCACCAGAAGAGGACCCGGAATATCACTAGAAGACTCAGGAGAACTACATCATGAGAACAGGACCGGGGGCATCACGAGAACAGGACCGGGGGCATCACGAGAACAGGACCGGGGGCATCACGAGAACAGGACCGGGGGCATCACGAGAACAGGACCGGGGGCATCACGAGAACAGGACCGGGGGCATCACGAGAACAGGACCGGGGGCATCACGAGAACAGGACCGGGGGCATCACGAGAACAGGACCGGGGGCATCACGAGAACAGGACCGGGGGCATCACGAGAACAGGACCCGGCGCATCACGAGAACAGGACCCGGCGCATCACGAGAACAGGACCCGGCGCATCACGAGAACAGGACCCGGCGCATCACGAGAACAGGACCCGGCGCATCACGAGAACAGGACCCGGCGCATCACGAGAACAGGACCCGGCGCATCACGAGAACAGGACCCGGCGCATCACGAGATCAGGACCCGGCGCATCACGAGATCAGGACCCGGCGCATCACGAGCAGGACAGCCACAGAGGTGATGGGGAAGAAGGATCCGTCATCCATAGCAACAAGACTTCCCTTTGACTTGTAGTTTCACCACAGCTGGAGGGCCGAGGTTGCTACCCCTGCGAGGAAAACTGACAAGTTGCTCAGGAACACAGCTCCATCCTCCACTGCACCTCATCCCTCAGAGCGGAGATGTCAGGTGGTGGTGAGGAGGAACGCTCTGCAGACAGAGGCAATCTACACACCATATCAGAAATAACACACTCTATACATTAGAGGGGAACACAAAGCCAGGAACATAATCATTGTACAATGAGAAACGCTCTGCAGCATGGAGACAACCAGAATAATACACTCAACATTACATTATGAATCTGAGGAGCAATCATCTGCAGATCATAGGGCATTATACTATGTATGAGAGGAGGAGGAACGACCTGCAGATGACACATATCATGGTACCACAGCTGGGATAGGGAGGAATGCAGAATACTCTGCAGTCAGCAATGGGGAGAAATGCTCTGCAGTCATATAAGATGGCACCATAGCTGGGATGAATAGGAACGCTCTGCACTCAGGGGGAGATGGAAGGAATGCTCTGCACTCAGTGAGGAGAAATGCTCTGCAGTCAGTGAGGAGGTGGTGGAATGCTCTGCAGTCAGTGAGGAGGTGGTGGAATGCTCTGCAGTCAGTGAGGAGGTGGTGGAATGCTCTGCAGTCAGTGAGGAGGTGGTGGAATGCTCTGCAGTCAGTGAGGAGGTGGAATGCTCTGCAGTCAGTGAGGAGGTGGAATGCTCTGCAGTCAGTGAGGAGGTGGAATGTTCTGCAGTGAGTGATGGGATGAGGAATGCTCTGCAGTGATGAGAGGAGGAATGCTCTGCAGTGATGAGAGGAGGAATGCTCTGCAGTGATGAGAGGAGGAATGCTCTGCAGTGATGAGAGGAGGAATGCTCTGCAGTCAGTGATGTGAGGAGGAATGCTCTGCAGTCAGTGATGTGAGGTGGAATGCTCTGCAGTCAGTGATGGGAGGTGGAATGCTCTGCAGTCAGTGATGGGAGGTGGAATGCTCTGCAGTCAGTGATGGGAGGTGGAATGCTCTGCAGTCAGTGATGTGAGGAGGAATGCTCTGCAGTGATGAGGAATGCTCTACAGTCAGTGATGGGAGGTGGAATGCTCTGCAGTCAGTGATAGGAGGTGGAATGCTCTGCAGTCAGTGATAGGAGGTGGAATGCTCTGCAGTCAGTGATGGGAGGTGGAATGCTCTGCAGTCAGTGAAGGGAGGAATGCTCTGCAGTCAGTGATGGGAGGTGGCATGCTCTACAGTCAGTGATGGGAGGTGGAATGCTCTGCAGTGATGAGGAATGCTCTGCAGTCAGTGATGGGAGGTGGAATGCTCTGCAGTCAGTGATAGGAGGTGGAATGCTCTGCAGTCAGTGATAGGAGGTGGAATGCTCTGCAGGAGGTGGAATGCTCTGCAGTCAGTGAAGGGAGGTGGAATGCTCTGCAGTCAGTGATGTGATGAGGAATGCTCTGCAGTGAAGGGACGTAGAATGCTCTGCAGTGAAGGGACGTAGAATGCTCTGCAGTCAGTGATGGGAGGTGGAATGCTCTGCAGTCAGTGATGAGGAATGCTCTGCAGTCAGTGATGGGAGGTGGAATGCTCTGCAGTCAGTGATGTGGAATGCTCTGCAGTCAGTGATGAGGAATGCTCTGCAGTCAGTGATGAGGAATGCTCTGCAGTCAGTGATGGGAGGTGGAATGCTCTGCAGTCAGTGATGAGGAATGCTCTGCAGTCAGTGATGGGAGGTGGAATGCTCTGCAGTCAGTGATGTGGAATGCTCTGCAGTCAGTGATAGGAGGTGGAATGCTCTGCAGGAGGTGGAATGCTCTGCAGTCAGTGAAGGGAGGTGGAATGCTCTGCAGTCAGTGATGTGATGAGGAATGCTCTGCAGTGAAGGGACGTAGAATGCTCTGCAGTCAGTGATGGGAGGTGGAATGCTCTGCAGTCAGTGATGAGGAATGCTCTGCAGTCAGTGATGGGAGGTGGAATGCTCTGCAGTCAGTGATGAGGAATGCTCTGCAGTCAGTGATGGGAGGTGGAATGCTCTGCAGTCAGTGATGAGGAATGCTCTGCAGTCAGTGATGGGAGGTGGAATGCTCTGCAGTCAGTGATGAGGAATGCTCTGCAGTCAGTGATGGGAGGTGGAATGCTCTGCAGTCAGTGATGTGGAATGCTCTGCAGGAGGTGGAATGCTCTGCAGATGTCCCCAGAACAATGGTCGGTTCCCCTCCCCCATGTCTCCTCACCTTCCTCGGAGGGGGTTGCATGGTGCCGGTGTCGGTGGGGGGCTCTCCCGGGCTCGGTGTCAGTGCCGGCCTCCGGGGGGCTCCATGAAGGGCCACAGACACACTGGAGAGCGCCGGGCACACAGCACAGGACGGGGGGGAGGGGCGGCGTGTAATAGGAGCGGGGGAGGGGCGACCACTGCACGGAGACAGGAGGCGGCTCTGCCGGGACTGCAGTACTGCCGATCTCAGGGGGCGGGGTGAGCGCCACCTGCCGAGCAGAGACTGCTACTACATCGTTGCTGACTCTCGGGGACCGAGCGCCATCTTCCGGACAGAAATGACTACTGCAGCATTATCAAACACCAAGAGCCGAACGCCACTTGCGTGACAGACAGACAGACTGGTATGCAGCACTTCTTCTGAACCCTAGAAGGCAGGCGCCACCTGTCGGGCAAAAGAGGGTATTGCAGCACTGATCAATACCTAGTTACTGAGCGCCATCTGTAAAGTACAGCACTGTTCATCTTCTGAGACTGAGCTCCACCTGCCGGGCAGACTCTACTACTGCAGCCCGGCTGCCTTGACTGTGTTGGGGGGAGTCCTCCATTCTCTATGTATATAACTTGTTTCTTCTGTCCGTTTAACCACTTGAACCCCCAGGCCAGTTCTGACATTTCTCTAGGCATATCATCTTTTATATTTTATCAGACTTTTGCATATTATATTGTGTTCTGAGTTTGCAAAACTGCTGCGCAAATATTGCATGACATAAAAAAAAAAAAAAAAACAACACCCATCATTTAATTCTCCAGGGCCTCTGCTTAAATATATATATATATATAATGTTTGGGGTTTCTGAGTAGTTTTCTAGCAAAAAAAAAAAAGGAGAGAATGAATAGGTGCAAATATTGTGTGACATAAAAATATGCAACACCCTCCATTTAATTCTCTAGGGCCTGTGCTTAAAAAAATATATGTCATTTTTGGAGATTCTAAGTAGTCTTCTAGCAAAGAAAACTTTTTTTTTTTTCTGCTAGAGAACTACTCAGAAACCCCAAACATTATATATTTTTTAAGCAGAGGCCATAGAGAATTAAATGGCGGGTGTTGCATATTTTTATGTCACACTATATTTGCACCTATTAATTCTCAAGGTCCTCTGCTTTAAAAAAACAAAAAAAAACGTTATTTTTTGGGGGTTCCAAGTAGTTTTCTAGCAAAGAAAACTTTTTTTTGCTAGAAAACTATTCAGAAACCCCAAACATTATATATATATATATATATATATATATATATATATATATATATATTTTTTTTTTTTTTTTTTTTTTTTTTTTTTTAAGCAGAGGCCCTAGAGAATTAAATGGTGGGTGTTGCATATTTTTCTGTCACACAATATTTGCACAGTGGTTTTTGCAAACGCAAAATTTTTGGACAAAATGCACTTTAATTAATTTTAATGCACACAAACACAATATATTACCCAATTATTATATTATTATTATACAGGATTTATATAGTGCCAACTGTTTGCACTGCACTTTACAACGTTAGGACCGACAGTACAGTTACAATGCAATTCAGTACAGGAGGAATCAGGGGGCTCTGCTTGTTAGATTGATAGAATATAAAAGATGACGTTACACTGAGTAAATAGATACCAAACATGTCAAACACTTTAAAAATTGTGCCCGCCCGTGGAATGGCGCCAAACTACAGTGCCTACAGGCAACGCTTTAAAACCTTTAAAACGCTTTACCAGTCTAGAGTTACAGAGGAGGTCTTGTGCTAAAGTTATTTCCTTCCCTCTGACATACGCGGCGATACCTCACATGTGTGGTGTGATCACTGTTTACGTATGCATTTGTGCTTGAGCAGGGGGGATTTTATTGTTTATTTTTTTATATTAAAAAAAAAAAATTACACTGAATCTGTATTTTTTTTTTAACTCTCTTTTATTGCTATTAAAAGGGATGAATAACATCCCCTGTAATAGTACAGCTTTGACAGGTCCTCTTTAAGGATTTGTGCACGAGCACGGGGAAATATATTATTTATTTTATTTTTTTAAAAATTACACTGTATCTATATATTTTTTTAAAATCTCTTTTATTGTTATTAAAACGGATGAACAACATCCCTTGTGATAGTACGGGCTGTGACAGGTCCTCTTTATGGATTTGTGCATGACCAGGAGCAAGGGGGATTTTATTGTTTATTTATTTATTTTTAATTACACTGTATCTTTTTTTTTCTCTTTTTTATTGCTATTAAAAGGGATGAACAACATCCCTTGTGATAGTACGGGCTGTGACTGGTGCTCTTTATGGATTTGTGCATGACCACGAGCAAGAGGGATTTTATTGTTTATTTTTTTATATTAAAAAAAAAAAATTACACTGAATCTGTATTTTTTTACTCTCTTTTATTGCTATTAGAAGGGATGAATAACATCCCCTGTGACAGTACAGCTTTGACAGGTCCTCTTTAAGGATTTGTGCATGAGCACAGGAAATATATTATTTATTTTATTTAAAAAAAATTACACTGTATCTATATTTTTTTATCACTTATGATAAAATGAACAACATCCCCTTGTGATAGCAAGGGCCCTGACAGGTCCTCCTTATGGAGAGATTTGGGGTCTAGTAGACCCCAGATCTCTCCTCTGCCCTCCAAAACATTTTATCAAACCGAGGCCGGTTTGATCAGATGCTTGTTGAAGCCGGTAATGGCTTGTTTACATGAGACCGAAACCGGATCTGACCAAATCCTTGTCGCTTCCGGTTTCTGACATCATACTGTAGAACGAACAACATCACTTCCTCTCACTGTGTCCCAGGAACCAGATGCTGCTAGTTGCTTCCTAACCGGGCTTCTTGATCTTAGCCACTAGGATTGCTTTTATATTAAAGGGAGGTGCCGGGCCTTTAAATATTGTATCTCATCCTTGCTGCAGCTGCATCGATGACCGAGATATCACCCTTCCAATCCAGCGACGTACCGGTATGACAAGTGGTCAATTTAGTTGTCTATGTCTTCACTTCCTGTCTTGGAGACACAACAGGAAGTGAGACGAAATCTCTAGGAAGTGAAAGAAATTTTTGTCTGCAGCTGGCTGTACACGTATTATAATTCACCTGGTTCCCCTGATAGTGGGTTACCACTGGGCCTCCTGTAGAGGGCCTGGACAGCAGGGGGATCAGTGTGGCGTGGCGGGAGGAAAATTACACAACAATGCACTGTGTCTGTGTCTCTCCCTCCAGCAGCTGAAATCCAGTTTCTTCCCCTCTCCCTAACGTCGGCTTTCAGCTGCTGGAGGGAGAGACACAGACACAATGCATCTTCCTGTAATTTTACTCCCGTCCTGCCACACTGATCCCCCTCCCTGTGCTGCCCACATCTGATTCCCACCTGTGTGCTCAGGCCCCCCCCCCCCCCCCGTCCGCTCCGCAGCAAGATCAACTTCCCTCTACCGCCGACTGCTGGGGGCACACAGGTGGATAGAGAGAGGGGGAAGGGGCTGGTAAATATGTAATTTACCGGCCCCTTCTTTTTCTGAATTGGATACAGTGAGTGATTGGTACGGATCACTCCTGTGTCCATAGCTAACTGAGCATAGTAAACTGTGTTTACTATGCTTCAGTTTATGAATGAGCGGGAGCCTCTGTCTCCTGTCCATTCATCTTCGGTGCAGCTTAGTATACAGAGAAAGGAATTGGAGAATCTGTGTCCTCAATTCATTTCTCTGTCTCAAAGGTAAGATGTTAGGGGTCTGTTCAGACCCCTGATATTTCACCCCCCAACAGCGTTGTAAAATAAATAAATAACCCTTAAAAAGTATTTTAAAAATGTAAAAAAAGAAATAAAAATATTTTTTTTAAATTGTAAAAAAATTGGAAAAATTGGAAGAAATTGTTCCTGACTAAGCAGGAGCTGGGCAAATATCGATGTGTGTGATGCCCTCTCTGTTCAACAGAAGCCGATTGTGAGACCGGTTCCTTTCAAACAGTCCTGATGGAAAAACAGCATTTAATCAGCTGCTGGGGAAGTGGGGGGGAGACCCCGCTGTCAAAATGCAATAGTGCAGAGAAAGGAGATTCTTGCACCCACATCGCTTGTGTGGATGCAGGAAACCATGAGTTTATTTTTTCATTAAGCCCGCTGGTTGAAAAAGAAAAAAAAAAACTCAGTGTGTATACTCAGCTTTAGGTCTTATTCACATTTAGCGACAATGGGGGAGTCGCATTTTTCACACTTTTTTTTTGAAAGGAGGTGGACCAGGGAAAGTCCATTTGCTGACCTACCGTAGCTGGTAAGAATCTGGAAACAACAAGGATTTTGACACTTCCAGGTTCAGCTGTCACTTTCACCGACTGCTGTGATCAGAGAAGAAGGTAAAGGAGTGGGATCTGTGCTGCCCCATTAACTGCTTGCCGACCAGCTGCAGTCATTATACTGCGGCAGGTCGGCTCATTCCCGCAAATCAGCGTAGCTGAACGTCGGTCCCTTTAACAGCGTCAGCAGGCAGCATGCACCACGCGCCACGTTGCGTCGCCATAGCTGATGCGCGTGGCCAGTGGCTGTGATGTCCGCGATACTATTTATCTCTCAAAAAGTGTTTCCCGGTGCTAAACCTTTCATCCAATCTCTAAATTGCTGCATTTGTAAATACTAAAAGCCAATATAAAGGAATAGTAGTGGTAAAAAGCACCTCTGGGTTTAACCAATCACTTTTTTTTGTACAATTGTCCTTTAAGGGGGGCGTGGCAAAAGTGTCCTATCTGTCCAATCAGGTCCACCCGAAAAACTGAAAGGCGGTACTGATCGGACAGCCCACATGGGCATCTTAGCGAACACAATATACAGGGGATATGGGAGTTATTATTGACATAAACACACACACACAGGTTAACCACTTACCGACCAGCGATGTACATCGGCACAATGGCAAGGCTGCGCAAATGGGCGTACCTGTACATCCCCTTTAAGACAAGGCATTGTGGGCACGCGCTCCCGCCGTGTACACCGTGACTGTACCTGCGGGTCCCACGGACTCGATGTCCCGCGATCATGTCACGGAGCGGCAGAACGGAGAGATGCCTATGTAAACAAGGCATTTCCCTGTTCTGCCTAGGAACATGACAGAGATCTACTGCTCCCTGTCATGTTGTAGTGAGCCCATCCCCCCACAGTTAGAATCACTCCTTAGGACACACTTAATTCCTTGATCGCCCCCTAGTGTTTAACCCCTTCCCTGCTAGTGTCATTTACACAGTAATCAGTGCATTTTTATAGCACTAATCGCTGTATAAATGACAATGGTCCCAAAATAGTGTCAAAATTGTCTGATGTGTCCACCATGATGTCGCAGTCATGATAAAAATCGCAGATCGCCACCATTACTAATTTAAAAAAAAAAAATTAATAATAAAAATGCCATAAATCTATCCCCTATTTTGTAGACGCTATAACTTTTGTGAAAACCAATCAATATATGCTTATTGCGATTTTTTTTTTCACCAAAAATATGTAGAATACATATTGGCCGAAACTGATAAAGAAATTCGTTTTAACAATTTTTTTTGGGATATTTATTATAGCAAAAATTAAAATATATTGTTTTTTTTTCAAAATTGTCAGGCTTTTTTTGTTTATAGCGCAAAAAAATAAAAAAACGCAGATGTGATCAAATACCACCAAAGTAAAGCTCTATTTGTGCGGAAAAAAAGGACGTCAATTTGTTTTGGGTATATCGTCGCACGACTGCGCAATTGTCAGTTAAAGCGACACAGTGCTGAATCGCAAAAAATGGCCTGGTCATTAAGGGGGAAAATCTTCCGGGGCTGAAGTGGTTAAAGAGAACCTGTCACTATACACGCCAATGCTATCACAAAGCGGCTATTGGTCCCCCTACATCAGGGGTGCTCAACCTATGGCCCAGCTGTTGCAGAACTACAAGTCCCATGAGGCATTGCATGGCTGACAGTTACAAGCATGACTCCCAAAAGCATGGTGGGACTTGTAGTTCCGCAACAGCTGGAGGGCACAGGTGGAGCTACCATGTCCTACATCAGTGATGACGAACCTTGGCACCCCAGATGTTTTGGAACTACATTTCCCATGATGCTCAACTACACCACAGAGTGTATGAGCATCATGGGAAATGTAGTTCCAAAACATCTGGGGTGCCAAGGTTCCCCATCACTGTCCTACATTATAGCAATAAAGTGAAGTGAACAAAATAATAATGTAAAAAAATTAAAGGGTTAGTTCACCTTTACAAAAAAAAATGCCTATGCAGCTAAGGGGTGTTTATAGATAAAAACAAACTGTGTAGCTCTGACTAAAGTTAACCACTTCCGGACTACCCACCGTCGTTATACGTCGGTACTTTGAAGGAGGATATCGTTGTTATGGCAGCAGCTAGCTACCATAACCCCGGTATCCTCGTCTTCAGGGGGCGATCCGGTTTAAGATAAACGTGGTCTCTGCGGCAGATTTGCCGCAAGATCACTTTTATCGGTGGCAGGAGAGGGACCCCCTCCCGCCGCGATCCGGTGGCCTCCACGGCTTACCGGAGCCATTGGCAGCGGCGGAGACGATTGCGTCTGTCCCCTGACAGGGTATGGAGATGAGTGAGGGGGAAGATGGCCCTCACCCGTCTCCATATCACTGCAGGGTGGAAGTGACGTCAAAACGTCACTTCCGCCCATAGCTCTTAAAGGGCCTTTTTTTTTTCTTCTTTTTTTTAAATGACAACATTTTTTTTTTATTGCATTTTTAATGTAAATATGAGATCTGAGGTCTTTTTGACCCCAGATCTCATATTTAAGAGGTCCTGTCATGCTTTTTTCTATTACAAGGGATGTTACATTCCTTGTAATAGGAATAAAAGTGACACCATTTTTTTTTTTTTTTTTTAAACTGTGTAAAAATGTAAAAAAAAAATGTAAAACAATAAGAAAAAAATTTTTTTTAAACGCGCCCCGTCCAGACGAGCTCACGCGCAGAAGCGAACGCATACGTGACTAGCGCCCGCATATGAAAGCGGTGTTCAAACCACACATGTGAGGGATCGCCGCGATCGGTAGAGCGAGAGCAATAATTCTAGCCCTAGACCTCCTCTGTAACTTAAAGCATGCAACCTGTAGAATTTTTTTAAACGTCTCCTATGGATATTTTTAAGGGTAAAAGTTTGTCGCCATTCCACAAGCGGGCGCAATTTTGAAGCACGACATGTTGGGTATCAATTCACTCGGTGTAACATTATCTTTCACAATATAAAAAAAAATTGGGCTAACTTTACTGTTGTCTTATTTTTTAATTCAAAAAAGTGTATTCTTTTTTTTAAAAAGTGCGCTTGTAAGGACGCTGTGCAAATACGGTGTCACAGAAAGTATTGCAACGACCGCCATTTTATTCTCTAGGGCTGTTAGAAAAAAAAATGTATAATGTTTGGGGGTTCTAAGTAATTTTTTAGCAAAAAAAACTGTTTTTAACTTGTAAACAACAAATCTCAGAAAGAGGCTCGGTCCTTAAGTGGTTAAATATTGCCCTTGCTATAGGTGAAGGTCATTTACATACTTCTTGAAGCCTGATTGGAATACTCCCAGGACGTTGCTGGGAAGTTGCTAAGTGAGGCCTAGTTGTTAATGTTCACCTCCACCATTACAGGAATGAGCTTTTACTCTCTCCTGATGTAGTAGCTCTGAGCTCAGCGTTTGGGAGCTCACTCCTGTGTTGGTGGAGGTGAGCAGTAACGACTAGGCCTTACTTAGCAACATCCCAGCAACGTCCTGGTAGTATTCCAGTCAGGCATCAGGAGGTATTTAAATGGCCTACATCTATAGCAAGGGCATTATTCAACTTTAGTCAGAGCTGCACAATGTTTTTTCATCTACATAGTTACATAGTAGGTGAGGTTGAAAAAAGACACAAGTCCATCAAGTCCAACCTATGTGTGTGATTATATGTCAGTATTGCATTGTATATCCCTGTATGTTGCGGTCATTCAGGTGCTTATCTAATAGTTTCTTGAAGCTATCAATGCTCCCCGCTGAGACCACCGCCTGTGGAAGGGAATTCCACATCCTTGCCGCTCTTACAGTAAAGAACCCTCTACGTAGTTTAAGGTTAAACCTCTTTTCTTCTAATTGTAATGAGTGGCCACGTGTCTAGTGAGGCCCGGAGCGATAATGACTGAAAGGAGGGGTAGTGGAGGGCCGGGCATGACAGTGTGGCTAAGGGAGACACTGAAGGGGTTAATATGGGAAGGAAAACGTGGTAGAAGAAAAGGGGAGGTAAGAAAACAGCCTTTGGAAGGAAGGGGGAGGAGTTATATTTAAAGGAGGGGTGGAGCTAAGGATCAGTGTGAGAAAGAGTTAGACGGAGGAGGCAGTTTTTTCTCACTGCTCCTCCACAAAATGGCCGACGTAGATCTAATCATTGCTAGAATGAAAAGGGCAGCTGCTGAAAAAGGACCAGAATGGCTGCAGAGTCAGGTCGGGGACCTCATCACAGATGCAGCGGGCGGATCCACTCCAGGTGAGGTGTCTCATCGCACGCGGAGG
This sequence comes from Aquarana catesbeiana, assembly GCF_042186555.1. Taxonomy (NCBI): domain Eukaryota; kingdom Metazoa; phylum Chordata; class Amphibia; order Anura; family Ranidae; genus Aquarana; species Aquarana catesbeiana. The sequence goes on from NC_133325.1 coordinate 53,757,055, forward strand.
TCACGACCTTTGGCGCGTTTTTCACCAGGGCCTGCACCTCGGCCCGTTAGGCTCCCCAGAAGTCCGGTGGTGGATCGTTCGGTCCCCCTGGCTAAGAGACAGCGGCGGGAAGTAGCAGGAGTCCCTGGGAGGTCTACACGCCGCCGGCCGGTGTCGGGGGGCGGGGCCACGGGCCGCGATGGCGCCGGTTCCCCGCCTGTGGATCGTGGGTCCAGTGGCAGAGCACCCCCCCCCCCTCAGAACAGCGGTCAGACAAGGGGGACGAGGGGGATGGTGAGAAGAGCAGGAGCGGTGCAGGAGAGGCCAGGATGGACAGAAGATTCGGGAGGGGGCGGGGCCTACCGGCACAGCGTGCAGCAGGACAGGACTGCGAAGACTAACTCATACCTGCAAGACAGGAGCCCGTCAGGTCAGGTAATAGACGCCTGTCTGAGGGTGTGGGACTTCAGAACGCTAGCCAGAAAACTGCCAGGTCAGGTCAGCGACGCCTGTCTGCAGGGGGCGAAGTTTTCAGGGGTGAAGAGGGCCCCACCATTTTAGCACAATACGGCCTCAGGGACATCGTCTCCGGGGAGGCTTGCGACGCCGCCCATCCTGGAACAGGAGGAGCGGTCGGAAGGAGAAGTGTCTGACGAGGAAGAACAACAGGTGCCAACAAGGGAGACCAGCGTGGCGGCTGTGGGGCAAGTTCCCGGTCAGCCCGGTAAGTCAAACACTAACTTGTCTTTATCTGATGCTTTGCAGGATTTGTTGGGGGTGGTTACAGCAGGTTCGGTAGGGCCAGGGGGTACTGGGGTGCAATCAGAAGGGGTCATGCCGGACCAGCAATTGGCGGGGAATATGCCTGCCAGTGCGGGGTCTGGCACGCAACTGTCAGACTTATTGCAGGGACTGCGTGCACTACTCGGTAGATGTGAAGGGGGACAGGGGCAGCCACCTCAAGTGGCCCCATGGACGGCACCGGTGAGTGGATTGGTGGTAGGTGGTACTGGGGGTGCCGGGGTGGAAGTACCGCCAGTGACTGTGGTCCCCAGCCAGGCTGGAGATGGCACAGAGAAGGCAAGGGGTAAGGGGACCACGGAAAGGACTGACTTGGGCAGGATTGCGGACGCGGCCAAATGTGAGGTTTACAGCTGCTTCGGGGGACCCTTGGGAGCTCATCTGAAACAGGAGGTCCATGACAAGATTCAAAAGGGTGAGTATGTGGAGATATTTTCGCTGCTGCCCTTGGAAAAGTTTAATTTGGATAGGGTGAAACCTGCGGATTCAAAGAAGGAGGATGACGAAAAGAGGAGGTATTGGCTGATCACGCATACAATTTTTAATTGGCTGCAAGCGTTCGCCATCATGGCGAGCGTGGTTGGAAAAAAGAATCCAGAACATTGCTCAGCTTTGTGCTGTTATATGGACGCGATTGGGGAAGCGCATAGGGTGTACAGTGGGTCGGCTTGGCTGCGTTATGACGAGCAGTTCAGACAGCGAAGAGCTGACCGGCCGTCATTACGTTGGGATCATAAAGATATTAGCCTCCGGATGAGGCTTATGTCTTCCGCACGGGCTCCGCCTCAGTTTTTTCAGGGGGGGGCCGGGGGTACAAAATTCCTCAGGACTACCGGCCGGGAAAAAGTGGGGAGTGTGCTGGCAATTTAACGAAGGTTCCTGTGAATTTGGGGGGGCTTGTAGATTCAAGCACGAGTGCTCAGGGCGTGGGGGAGCCCATACATTGTCCAAATGTTTTAAGAGGGCAAAACGTGCCAGTGACTCTATGTCAAAGAGGGACGACGCCGGTGAAGGTGAAAAAGATGCTGCCTTTTCTAATTAAGTATACGGATCGGGGAGCAGTGAGGTTGTTGGCGGCTGGGTTTACTGATGGTTTTAGGATCCCAGGTTCATTGGCGACGTTCCCGCCAATGGCATAGGAATCTGAAATCTGCCATGCAGCATCAGGATGGGGTTGGGGAAAAGTTGCGCAAGGAAGTAACACGGGGGCGTATGGGGGTGGCCGTTTGCCAAAAAACCTTAGCCATACTTGGTGGTGTCACCTATGGGGGTGGTGCCCAAGAAGGAACCAAACAAGTTCCGATTGATACACCACTTGTCCTTTCCAAAAGGGGGTTCAGTCAATGATTTCATTGACCCTGAACAGTACACAGTGTCCTACACTTCATTCGATGCGTCAGTCAAGTGGGTGAGGAGGTTTGGTCAGGGTGCATTAATGAAAAAAGCGAATATAGAATCAGCGTTCCACTTGTTACCAGTGCATCCGGAGAGCTTCCGGCTGCTGGGATGTCACTGGCAGGAGCCAGTGACAAAAAATGTTGGCCTATGGGCCTATGTTAAAAAAAAAAAAAAAAAAAAAAAAAAAACGTTGGCCTATGGGTTGTTTGGTTTCATGCGCCACGTTTGAGGCGTTTAGCTAGTTTTTGGAATGGGTGGTAAGGGAGGTATCGGGCCTGGACTCAGTCATACACTATCTAGACGATTTTATGTATAGGCCCCCCTGCTTCCGCTGTGTGTGCGATTCTGATTTCCGCGTTGCAGCACATCGCAGGCAGGTTTGGAGTGCCTTTAGTGGCTGAGAAAACGGAAGGCCCAGCGTCAGAATTAGTTTTTTGGGGATAGTTATAGACTCAATTGCGATGGAGTGCCGCTTGCCCAGATGTAAGTGGAGGACTTGCAGAAGGAAATTCGGGAGATCCACGAATTGCAGAAGGTTCAGTTACGAGCTCTGCAATCGTTATTGGGTAAGTTTAAGTTCGCTTGCAGAATTATCCCCATGGTGCGGGTTTTCTGCCGACGGATGTCGGCAGCTACAGCGGGGGTAAAAAAGTCTAGACTCACTTTATTCGCCTGACGAGGGATCACAGGGAAGATTTAAAAGTTTGGTATGAGTTTTTAGCCTCGTAAAACGGGAGGGCGGTGTGGATGTCTGGCCCGGTGAGCAATTTCGATGTGGAATTGGTCACTGATGCGGCGGGCGCCACGGGATACAACGCAATTTTTCAGGGGCGATGGGGCGCAGAACCCTGGCCACAGTCCTGGGAGAGGTCGGGTTTCCTCAGGAACTTGGTGCTACTGGAACTGTTTCTGGTGGTACTGGCCGTGGAACTATGGGGAGAAGCATGCCGGAATTTAAAGGTGAGGATAAATTGTGATAACATGGGTGTAGTGCAGGTGGTTAACCGCATGTCAGCGTCTTCGCAGACGGTTATACGGCTTCTGAGACAACTGGTGTTTAGGTGCTTCCGTTTGAATATTTTTATTTATGCGGTGCACATCCCAGGTGTTGACAATTTGCTGGCTGACTCCTGGTCTCGGTTTCAGAGGGACAAGTTCAGGGAGCTGGCTCCAGGAGCAGACAAGGAAGGAGTTTCTTGCCCGGCTTGATTTGGGAGCTGCCATTGGAGTCACCGCGGGATGGATTCGGCAGTCTGTGAGTGATTCCACTTGGTCAGCTTATAAGAAGGTATGGAAAGAATGGTCGGCTCTGGTACAGGAAGCTGGAGCTGGGACAATCACGTTGGCTGTGCGGTTACTGGTGTTGTACTTGGTAGTGAGGAACTTGGAAGTGGAGTGTGCGGTATCTTCCATTGATCGGAAATTGGCAGGCTTGCCATTTCTGTTTTAATTAATGGGATGGGAGGATTGGACCAAAAGATTTTGGGGTACGGCAGGCGTTAACGGGTTATCGCAAACAGCATAAGAGAACGGACACGAGACGGCCTGTCACGTTCAAGAACTGGATGGCAATATGTGATGTGTTGAGGTACGTATGTATATCACATTATGAAAATTTATTGTTTACAGCGGCTTTTTCGCTGGCCTTTTATGGGGCGTTTCAAATAGGTGAGTTGGTTAGCCCATCGAAGTATGTGGTGGGGGGTTTATTGCATCAGGATGTGAGGCTGGTTTAGGAAATGTTTAAAAAAATAAATAAATAAATAAATTAAAAAAAAAAAAAAAAAAAAAAGGGCTTCACACTCTTGTCGCATAGAAGCAGCTACTGAAGCTGCCAGATGCGGTTTGGATGAGGCTGCTGTTCGCAGGATTGGGAGATGGGAGTCTAGGAGATTCTGGTTTTATATTAGACCTGATTTGGTGGTGGATTAAAATATTAACAAAAAATAAATAAATAAATAAATAAATAAATAAATAAATAAAACCCAAAATAAGGGGGTGAGTGTGGTTGAATAGTTGTGCCATTTCAGTGTTAGGAATGGGTGTGTTGCTATCTTTGGGTTTTGTTTTCGTTTCAGTTGGAGGTTCAGTACGCCTTGTCTGGATCATTGGTCACTCCTATGTTCGTTGGGGGGGCCTGGAGAGGTGATGTACGTCCAGATGGCAGACAATTGGGGATTGCAAGGAGGGAGGCTGACATACGCTGGATGGGGAGACCAGGGATGTTGTGGGGTAGAGTAATGGTGGAAGTGGAAAGGTTCGTAAGATTGAACAGACCTCCTGATGTATTAGTTATTCATGCGGGGGGTAACGATTTGGGGATCTGGCCAGTCAGGGACTTGCTTGCTGACATAAAGAGGGATTGATGCAGTTGCGCGAAAAATTCCCAGGGACACTTTTGGTATGGTCTGACATAGTGGCTCGTACAACATGGCGCTGGGCTATGTCAATAGCGAGCATTAACAAGACCCGTATACGAGTCAACAAAGTAGTAGGGAAGTTTGTGGTGCAGAATGGAGGGATTGTTATAAGGCACAGAGAGCTGGAGGTGAATGTAGGTCTCTATTTACGGAAGGATGGTGTTCATCTGACGTAGGGATGGATCTATGGTCTATGGGTTTGCAGGAGGGGATTCAACAGGCCCTGAGGGTGTGGAGGGGCCCTCAAGTGTAAGGTTGTCACACTTTTGGGCTGTGGCGGTGTTCTTCTGGTGGTCTTTGACGGGGGCAGTAAAAGGAAGGATAAAATAAGGGGTGGGGGGCTCATCGTTAGCATGTGCCCCTCCGGTGTATTCCTGAACGTTGGAGGGAATACTGGTTTTGTGGCGCTGCGGGAAGCGGTTGTCTCCGAGCGGCTACAGCTGGAGGCCTATTAGTTTTGTAAATATCCCGCAGTGCGTTGGTGTTATACGATGGTATACGTTGGTTATATTTGAAAGGTGGGTCACCGTCAGAGACCATCAGACTGGGGTTAACAGTTTAGGTTATTACGTTATTATTTATATTTATTGGTTATTTATTGGTTATTTATTGGAGTTATTATTTGGAAGTGTTTTAATAAAAGAGGCTGTTATGGCCATTTTACTCCAACAAAGAGAAGGTGTGGTCTCATTATTTCAGGTGGGGAAGATATTGGGTTGCAGTAATACGGTGACTGAAGGTAGGGGACATTTAGTCTACACTGGTCAAGTGAGGCCCGGAGCGATAATGACTGAAAGGAGGGGTAGTGGAGGGCCGGGCATGACAGTGTGGCTAAGGGAGACACTGAAGGGGTTAATATGGGAAGGAAAACGTGGTAGAAGAAAAGGGGAGGTAAGAAAACAGCCTTTGGAAGGAAGGGGGAGGAGTTATATTTAAAGGAGGGGTGGAGCTAAGGATCAGTGTGAGAAAGAGTTAGACGGAGGAGGCAGTTTTTCCCACCCTCCCTCCCTATATATATATGTTATGTATGTGTCATGGTGTTTTGTGTTGTGTGTTGTTTTCTGTTTTTCAGGATTGGGTGAGGGTCGTCATGACAGCACGGATGGTCCATTTTGGTTAAGGGCGGTGTTCTTCTGGTGGTCTTTGACGGGGGCAGTAAAAGGAAGGATAAAATAAGGGGTGGGGGGCTCATCGTTAGCATGTGCCCCTCCGGTGTATTCCTGAACGTTGGAGGGAATACTGGTTTTGTGGCGCTGCGGGAAGCGGTTGTCTCCGAGCGGCTACAGCTGGAGGCCTATTAGTTTTGTAAATATCCCGCAGTGCGTTGGTGTTATACGATGGTATACGTTGGTTATATTTGAAAGGTGGGTCACCGTCAGAGACCATCAGACTGGGGTTAACAGTTTAGGTTATTACGTTATTATTTATATTTATTGGTTATTTATTGGTTATTTATTGGAGTTATTATTTGGAAGTGTTTTAATAAAAGAGGCTGTTATGGCCATTTTACTCCAACAAAGAGAAGGTGTGGTCTCATTATTTCAGGTGGGGAAGATATTGGGTTGCAGTAATACGGTGACTGAAGGTAGGGGACATTTAGTCTACACTGGTCATGTCAAACTCTCTTCTGTGAAAAAGTTTTATCCCTATTGTGGGATCACCAGTACAGTATTTGTAAATTGAAATCATATCCCCTCTCAAGCGTCTCTTCTCCAGAGAGAATAAGTTCAGTGCTCGCAACCTTTCCTCATAACTAAGATCCTCCAGACCCTTTATTAGCTTTGTTGCCCTTCTTTGTACTCGCTCCATTTCCAGTACATCCTTCCTGAGGACTGGTGCCCAGAACTGGACAGCATACTCCAGGTGCGGCCGGACCAGAGTCTTGTAGAGCGGGAGAATTATCGTTTTATCTCTGGAGTTGATCCCCTTTTTAATGCATGCCAATATACTCACTGAGGTAGAACTTACTTTATTTATTTACTTATTTATTCACTTCAGTGACTTGCTGTGATGTCATCAGCGGTCGTCTTCCACATTCTTTTTTCTGTCTCTGGCTGTAGAAGGGAGGAGCCTGTGAGGCGTCTATGGTGCTTCCCTCAGACAATGGTGCTGTAGTCATGGTTACTGGCACATGACTTAGGCGCCATGATACTGGACCAACAGTGAGCGGATTTGTGAGCGGTGACAGGGAATGATGTTTATTTCTCAGTAACACTTCCGGTGTGACAGATCCTAGGCCTTGTTCACACAGGCGTAGTACAGCGTAAGCTCGTGTGAGGGGCATGATTACCCACATGGCGACGCACAGGTGTTCCATATATCCCCATGCAGGCAGTCATATTCATGTCAATTGGGACGCAGACACAGCCGCTGCTCCCAATTTGTCATCTGTGTGGGTGCATGGTCACTGTGTACATTCGGGGCCACGCACCCACACCCGCACAGTCCTGCATGCTGCATCTTTGGTGCACTTTCAGAAAACGTACAAAAAATGCGCAATCTGTTAGAAGTCTCTGGGAAACTGAGGGTAACCCACGTGAAAAGGGGGGGTACACTGCGCTGCGGGTACACTGCGCTGCACCCATGCTGCGGCCAAACAGCCCGGTTCACACTTGTGCGGTGTGGGAATCACGCGTGATTCGCACAGGAATCGCACCGCATTCCTGTTCAAATCATATGCGCTTCTGCAGCAGTGTGATTTGAGCCCATTCCTTTTGTATGGCTCAAATTGCACCGCATCCGCACCAAAAGAATGCAGGACCATTTTTTTTTTTTTTTTTGCTACACCAGAATCGGATCGCATGGGTGTTCACAACCCATGCGATCTGATTTTGCAAACCGATTTTGGGGTGTCGCTAACTTAACCATATGCCGCCCGACCGTCGCCGTTTGACGGCGGCAGAATGGCTCCCGTGCGCAAATTGCCGTAGCTGTACAGCGGCCACTTTAAGCGGTATAGGGGGCGCACACCTGCCGCATCACTGAGTGGTCGATGCGGGTGCCGCGATGTCCGCCGGGCACCCGTGATCGCTCCTGAGAGAGCAGGAACGGGGATCACGTTCTGTCGGGGAGAGGAGACAGATCGAATGTTCCAAGTATATAGGAACACCGATTGATCTCCTCCCTCAGTCAGTCCCATCCCCCCACAATTAGAACACAAACTGAGGGAACACATTTCACCCCTTGATCGCCCCCTAGTGTTAACCCCATTCCCTGCCAGTGACATTTATACAGTAATCAGTGGCTATTTATAGCACGTATACTTTTTTTTTTTTACCAAAAATATGTATAAGAATATATATCGGCCTAAACTGAGAAAAAAATTTGTTTAAAAAAAAAAAAAAGGGATATTTATTATAGCACTGAACGCTGTATAAATATCAATGGTTAAAAAAAAAGTGACAAAAGTGTCCAATCAGTCTGCCGCAATGTCGCAGTCCTGCTAACAATCGCAGATCACCGCCCTTACTAGTAAAAATAAAACATAATAATAAAAATGCCATAAATCAATAACCTATTTTGTAGGCGCTATAACTTTTGCACAAACCAATCAATATACACTTATTGAAATTTTTTTTACCAAAAATATGTAGAAGAATATATATCGGCCTAAACTGAGGAAAATTTTTTTTTTTTTAATACGATATTTATTATAGCAAAAAGTAAAAAATATTGTGTTTTTTTCAAAATTGTCGCTCTTTTTTTGTTTGTAGTGCAAAAAATAAAAACCTCAGAGCTGATCAAATACCACCAAAAGAAAGCTCTATTTGTGGGGAAAAAAGGACGTCGATTTTGTTTGCGTACAACGTCGCACGACCGCGCAATTGTCAGTTAAAATAACGCAGTGCCGTATCGCAAAAAATGGCATGGTCAGGAAGGGAGTAAATCCTTCTGGGGCTGAAGTGGTTAATATATATACACCCGTAGCGGTTCGCATGAACGGGGTGCAACTTTGATGCGCTGCGGGAAACGCACAGAAATCACTGCGAATTCTGCACTGCATCAGTGTGAACCGGGCCTCAGTGCACTTTTCCTTTAAGAGATTTTTCTCATGTGCTTAGGACCCGCCATGCTGGAACTGAGAAAACCTGGGTTTTATAGACAGAGAGCATTCCGTCATTTTTGGATCCCTCACCTAAAAATATATAAAATGACATTTTGGAGCAAATGAGAACCTTTCTAAACCGAAAACCAAATACCAGGGTTTCCTGCGCACTCACTAGGTCAACATTTATTGCGTTACACCTACAAAAAGAATAAATGACATCTTGCTACCAATAAAGTAGAACTAAAGGTAAAAAAAATCTTTTTTTTTCATTTTGTATAGAGTAATGGAGGGTCAGTGCCGCTATAAGTTGCTGATCGCTGCCATTACTAGTATAACATAAAAGAAAGAAATAAAAATTCCAGTATGTACAGCATTTGTTTGTAACCACTATAACTTTTGCGCACACCAATCAATATACGCTTATTGGGATGAAACCTAAACATAGTTTACTATGCTTCAGTTAAGAATGAACACAGGAGCGATCAGTACAGATCACTCACTGTGTTTACTCAAAAAGGAAGTGGATGATTAATGAAATATTTACTGGCCCCTTCCCTCGCTCTCCATCCTGAAACATCCCCCGCAGCAGCCGGTGGGAGAGGAGAGGAGGGAAGCTGGCAGCACTGCAGGGGGGGGGAGACAGGGGGTGCCAGGAAGCAGGGGAAATCGGCACCGCACGAGGAGATTAGAATGTGCCTAGGCACACCTGGCACACCCTGTGCGCACGCCTATGGACATGGCGTCAGTGTTTGTGCACGCCCCTATTTTTTTCTAGCGTCATAACAATCGCATTTATTTGTTTTACCCCCAGTTACACCATTAATGATAATTGAAATGATTACCTCCCACGTGTCCATAACCTGGAGGACTTCATCCTGCAGCTCCACATTCATCTCTTCCACTTTTCTCCCAAACTGTCCCTTTCTGCGGTCTATGGTTGATATCTGAAAAATAAATTTCATTTTAGTATATACACTCACCGGCCACTTTATTAGGTACACCTGTTCAATTGCTTGGTAACACAAATTGCTAATCAGCCAATCACATGGCAGCAATTCAACGCGTTTAGGCATCTAGACGTGGTGAAGACCGAGCATCAGAATGGGGAAGAAAGGGGATTTAAAGTGATTGTAAAGTCTCATTTTTTTTTTTCTATAAAAATAATAAACATGTTATACTTACCTGCTCTGTGAAGAGCAGCCCGGATCCTCCTCTTCTGGGGTCCCTCTTCGGTGCTCCGGGCCCCTCCCTCTCGTTGAGTGCCCCCACAGCAAGTAGCTTACTATGGGGGGCACCCAAGCCGAGCTGCAGCTCTGTGTGTCCATTCAGGTGTAGCGTCACATATGGCGACCCATCACATTTCGCTACCCGCTGGAGTGCGCATGCGCGACACTGCCATATGCGTTCCAACACTTTTACGACAAAACTCCACACCCCTCGTGGGCTCGCTGCGCTCGCCACGCTTCAGGCACGGTCTCGCTTCGCTCGCCATAATTATAATCTAACTCTATGTCCACTTGGATGGTGGGGCTTGAACCTGGACTTAGGGGTGGAGTTTTGTCGTAAAAGTGTTGGAACGCATATGGCGGCGTCACGCATGCGCACTCCAGCGGGTAGCAAAATGTGATGGGTCGCCATATGTGACGCTACACAGGCACGGAGCTGTGGTTCGACCCCACCCCCTGTCTCTCTTGATTGGCTAACTGATTTTGATTGATAGCAGCGGGAGCCAATGACGCCGCTGCTGTGTCTCAGCCAATCAGGAGGGAGAGTCCTGGTTGGCCGAGACATTCGTGGACATCGCTGGACAGAGACGGGGCTCAGATAAGTATTAAGGGGGGCTGCCGCACACAGAAGGCTTTTTATCTTAATGCACAGAATGCATTAAGATAAAAAAAAATTCTGACTTTACAGCCCCTTTAAGTGACTTTGAACGCGGCATGGTTGTTGGTGCCAGACAGGCTGGTCTGAGTATTTTAAAAACTGCTGATCTACTGGGATTTTCACACACAACCATCTCTCGGGTTTACAGAGAATGGTCAGAAAAAGAGAAAATATCCAGTGAGCGGCAGTTGTGTGGAGGAAAATGCCTTGTTGATGCCAGAGGAGAATGGGCAGACTGCTTCCAGATGATAGAAAGACAACAGTAACTCAAGTAACCACTCATTACATCCAAGGTATGCAGAATACCATCTTTGAACGCACAACACATCGAACCTTGAAGCAGATGGGCTACAGCAGCAGAAGACCACGCCAGGTGCCACTCCTGTCCTCCAAATCTCAAAACTCCTTTTTTTTTCTGCTTTGATCTGACTTTCTGTTAGAACATTTGTTCTCCATGGTCCCACTGTATGTAGGAACATAGTCACCCTCACTTGCTCACCCCAGAGATGCGACATGGAATTGGGGATTTATAGTGTACATAGATCAGCGCACATGACCGCAACGAATGTGCACTTCTCTTTCAAACGCATACACTATGTTGTCAAAAGTATTGGGACGCCTGCCTTTACACGCACATGAACTTTAACGTAAGGTGACCAGATTTTTTTTTTTTTTTATTAAATCCGGTGACATTTTTTTTTTTTTTTATCGGCAAACGGTAAACTATTTTATAAGCATATTTACCTCAAATTATATATGCAGTGTATGTGTTATGTGTTTATTGAATGATTGTATGATATACGAGTACGTTATTTCTCACATTTTAAAAAAGATACTTCTTAGAATTTTTTGACATATGACTATCAAATATTAAGAAGATAAGATAGAGAAATAACTTGGAGAGGGGGGATGGGGAGGAAAAGTTCAAATCCAAATCGACCCGGGGACAAAACCTGGGGCAGGCTTGGTCCGGGGACAGTGTCCTCAGTCCGGGCTGGGACCGGGAACGTCTGGTAAACCTATTTTAATGACATCCGAGTCTCAGTCTATAGGGTTCAATATTGAGTTGGCCCACCCTTTGCATCTATAACAGCTTCAACTCTTCTGGGAAGGCTGTCCACAAGATTTAGGAGTGTGTCTATGGGAATGGTTGACCATTCTTCCAGAAGTGCATTTGTGAGGTCAGGCACTGAGGTGAATGAGAAGGCCTGGCTTGCAATCTCCGCTTTAATTCATCCCAAAGGTGTTCTATCGGGTTGAGGTCAGGACTCTGTGCAGGTCAGTCAAGTTCCTCCACCCCAAACTCTCTCATCCATGTCTTTATGGACCTTGCTTTGTGCACTGGTCCAAATCATTTGGTGGAGGGGGGATTATGGTGTGGGGTTGTTTTTCAGGGGTTGGGCTTGGCCCCTTAGTTCCAGTGAAGGGAACTCTTAAGGCGTCAGCATACCAAGACATTTTGGACAATTTCATGCTTCTAACTTTGTGGGAACAGTTTGGAGATGGCCCCTTCCTCTTCCAACATTACTGCGCACCAGTGCACAAAGCAAGGTCCATAAAGACATGGATGAGCGAGTTTGGAGTGGAGGAACCTGACTGGCCTGCACAGAGTCCTGACCTCAACCCGATAGAACACTTTTGGGATGAATTAGAGCAGAGCCAGGCCTTCTCGTCCAACATCAGTGCCTGACCTCACAAATGCTCTTCTGGAAGAATGGTCAAACATTCCCATAGACACACTCCTAAACCTTGTGGACAGCCTTCCCAGAAGAGTTGAAGCTGTTATGGCTGCAAATGGTGGGCCAACTCAATATTGTATATAATATATATATATATATATATTAATATATATATATATATATATATATATATATATATATATATATATATATATATATATATATACATATATATTTATATATATATATATATATTTATATATATATATATATATATATATATATATATATATATATATATATATATATATATATATATATATATATAGTATATAAGTTCCTGAAATAAATAAATAAAATAATATTGAACCCTACGGACTAAGACTGGGATGACATTAAAGTTCATGTGCGTGTAAAGACAGGTGTCCCAATGCTTTTGACAATATTGTGTATAAGGGGGGATAGGAGAGAATCTGAAGCTCACAGAAGACTTTACAAGGAAGCAGAAAAAGACAGTAAGAAAAGATTTCATAGAATAGATTACAGGGCCATTAGATATGGATGTGTATGGATTCTTTTTTGGAGAATAAGGCTATTGTTTAGTATCACTTTAATGAATGTGGCGAAGTTCTGCTCACTCCCATCATCCAATCATGTGCAAACAAGGGTGTTGTTTTTTTGTTTTTTTGTTTTCTAAATTTCCTTGCATGTACAGTAATTGGGTATAAGGGGGCAAAAGGGTCAACTGCCCTGGGCCCCCTTAAAAGAAGGGGCTCTACCTCTATACAAAAATATAAAAATTCTATAAAATAATACAATAATAATATAAAACAATATAAAAGTTATATAAAATAATACAAAAATAAGTAATATAAAATAATTAAAAAAATCACTTTCTTTTATAAAATGTAACTTGGGAAGTGATACTTTGCCTGCCATCATCGGATAATTTTTTTTTTACTCTGGAATGGTGTATTGTATAGTTTTTAAAAATTAGAATTTTGGTGGCTGAAGCGAACCATACATAGAGCGCTTACGCTCTTACGTGTATAGTGAGAATGAATACCGCAAACATAACTACTAGGCTTGTGCAATTCTTTTCTTAAGAATTGAAATTTGGCCGAATTTTGCATCTTGAAATTTGTTATTCTTTTATTCGAACATTTGGATGCGTCCGAATAAAAGAATAAAGAATTTCAACGAATACGAACAAAATTATAGCGGATATAACGAATGAATTCGACATGATTTGGTAGTTCGTTAAAGATCTAATGAAACAAAAGGTCAACTCAAAAGTAAATCTTACAGTCCAATCAGCTGATTAATTTTGTGCTGGAGGTTGGATTACTGGTAAAGTGCATTCCTGAGAACTGAGTGAGAAGGGTGTTGTATTTCATTTGAGCAGAGGAGAAGAGATATTGTCATTGTGTGTGTTAAAAGATTCAATATACAAACGACTTTCCAAACTACGAATCGTTATCACGAATATATATACATAAATATCGAATTTCAAATAATATGAAAGAAATTATAGCGGATATAACGAATGAATTCGACATGATTCGAGATTCAGTATAACGAATATCGACACTCTACAGAAATACTGAATTATCCGAACACGTATTAACGTAACATAATGAATATAACAGAACGAAATTATGTATTTTATGAATGACAACGAACCGAAACAAAGTGAAATTTCCTGTTGTGCACATAACAAATGAATTCGACATGATTCGGTAGTTCGTTAAAGATCTAATGAAACAAAAGGTCAACTCAAAAGTAAATCTTACAGTCCAATCAGCTGATTAATTTTATGCTGGAGGTTGGATTACTGGCAAAGTGCATTCCTGAGAACTGAGTGAGAAGGGTGTTGTATTGTGTTTGAGCAGAGGAGAAGAGATATTGTCATTGTGTGTGTTAATGGATTCAATAAACAAACAACTTTCCAAACTACGAATCGTTATCACAAATATATATACATACATAAATATCGAATTTCAACTAATATGAAAGAAATTACCGGTATAGCGGATATAACGAATTAATTCGACATGATTCGGTAATTCGTTAAAGATCTAATGAAACAAAAGGTCAACTCAAAGTAAATCTTACAGTCCAATCAGCTGATTAATTTTGTGCTGGAGGTTGGATTACTGGCAAAGTGCATTCCTGAGAACTGAGTGAGAAGGGTGTTGTATTGTATTTGAGCAGAGGAGAAGAAATATTGTCATTGTGTGTGTTAATATATTCAATAAACAAATGACTTTCCAAACTACAAATCATTATCAGGAATATATATACATACATAAATATCGAATTTCAACTAATACAAACGAAATGATAGCGCATATAACAAATTAACTCGACATGATTCGAGATTCAGTATAACGAATATTGACACTCTACAGAAATAACGAATTATCCGAAAATGTATTAACGTAACATAACGAATATAACAGAACAAAATTATGTATTTTACGAATGACAACGAACCGAAACGAAATGAAATTTCCCGTTGTGCACAAGTCTAATAATTACTATATTATTATTATTACAATAATAACTTAGTGCATAAAATAAGATAAACACGTTGCGCTCATAAAACACTATAAAAAACTATTTATTAAACTATTCTATTAAAAATAAAAATGACCCCCTACCACATGATCAAAAAAAAATAAAAAAATAAAAATGAAGAAAAAGGAAAGAAGAAAAAAAATCCACAGTGATCCAAGTTATCCAATCCAGATAATGTGATAATGACACCATATGGCGTCACACAGGTAACAGTTCAGGATCTGGAGTTTGATGGGACGGGTTGGGTTGGTTTTCTTACCTCTGCTCAGTCCGGGGGATCTAGCGGGAGCAGAATTTGCTGCTTAATTGCATCTTCCAGCCTCTCCCTGAGATCTGTACTATTACTTGTATAGGAGAATATGGAGGTCTCGGAGTGTGCTGGCTCAGGTGACCCGCTATCTGACTTGTGAGCAAATAAGAAGTATGTGCAGCTTATCAGGGCCTGTGAAAGTGAGACAAGGTGATTGTTCCACTCGACACGATGGCTTCTGTTCTCCCTGACTGAATACTGAGATTTGTGTAGCATTTAAAGGGGTTGTAATGACTGGCTTCAGGTGATACACGGAGATGAAACTAATCCTCCTACAAAAGTTGTACTTGTTTATCTGCTGTCTTCTCTTCTCTACATCTGTTCAAAGTGCTAAATTTACAGCTTGTCTGAAAGTTCAGTAAAAGGGGGTGTGGAGCTGAAGTTACACTCTGTAGAGCTCGGTGAGAAAACTTCTGAGAGCTGATTGGAGGGAAGAGACACCCCCCCCCCCCCCCCTCCACACAGCACACAGGAACAGAGCTGAGGCTGTCAATCAGCTGGAGGTCCCTCCCCTGTCACCATTTTTTCTCTTGGTGTCAGGAAAACTTGTCAGAAGTGATTCATGCTGATTGAGTAGAAAAAAAGGCAGCAGACAGAAATGACATTCAGCGCTTTTCATTGAGACAAGTAGACACTATAGAGCAGTGATGGCAAACCTTGGCACCCCAGATGTTTTGGAACTACATTTCCCATGATGCTCATCCACTCTGCAGTGTAGTTGAGCATCATGGGAAATGTAGTTCCAAAACAACTGGGGTGCCAAGGTTCACCATCACTGGTATAGAGGGATATGCTTTGTTCAGATTTCATGTCTGAGGTTTACAACCACTTTAAAGCCCAACACCGGGTAAATGAAAAGTTATCCCTCGCATGGGGCTTTGCCCTCTCGGCAAGGGTTAAAGTGTTACTAAACCCACAACAGTAAAATCAGTCTGTATATGCAGTAAAGCATGCTTGTTATACTCACTGTGGAACCTGAGGGGTTAATCCTCCGCATTGTGTAAAAGGATGTTTGATCCTGCCTTCTCTGATCCTCCCCTTCTTTCCCATCCGTTGATAGAACCCTAGAAGACACTCTGCACATGCTCAGTTTGGTGTGCATTGCTAGGTTTTTTTTTTTTTTTATTGGGAGGGTGCATGTGATCAGCACAGGGCCAATCAGCACTGTCCAGACAGAAAGTCAAGGGTCATGCAGCTCCATAAGTCAGTCGGAGGAGAATGAAAACTCCTCCTACAAGCTTTACCCAGTGCTCAGCCGGACACTGATAGAAGTCACAAGACTGCTATATACTGTTGATGAGAAAAGGTATTTAGCAGTTTATATTTACTAAAATAATTGCATTTCCATGTTCTGTGTACTGTGGGAGACCAGATATAGTGATGGCGGGGTCCTGGGTTTAGTAACACTTTAATTGCTCATTTATGTCTAGGGGAACAAGGAAAGGAGATATTATACTTACCCGATCCTCAGAATGCCTACACCCCCGTGCTAAAGCAGTGTAGGGTCCTGACGTCATCAAGACCACAGTACTGCTCTGGATATGAGGACACCAGGGGACAGCCCACCGCCAGATCGTGGGGGGAGCACCGTGTGCCAGGGTAAGTAAAACCTCCTCTGCCCTGACAAGCTATTAACATGCTATTAACCCTTGCAGTGAGGGTACAGCCCCAATGCCAGGGATCATTTTTATCTGCCCACAGTTGGCCTTTAAAGTATATGTAAACCCTATCAATGGGTGCCTCTTATTTGCCCCCTTTTGGTTTGTTTAATATACAATTGGAAGGGTTTTCTTATAGCTGTTGGATAAGCAAAAAAAATACATGTTGAAAATTCAGAGCTGCTCTAGTTTTTATCTTGGACTACAAAATGATTGGCCTTTATGAGTCGAGTAGTTTAGCAAAAGACAATGGGCAGGGCTGACACCACTCAGCCCAGCAAAAATGCTGAGTTTCGTCAGCCCACCACAGAACTCGCATTTATGGCAGGTCAACAGCCATTTTTCTGTACTTGCAGGGTCTTTAACCACTTCATCCCCGGCAGATTGGGCTGCTGAATGACCGGGCCATTTTTTGGCACTGCGTCGCTTTAACTGACAATTGCGCGGTCGTGCGACATTGCACCCAAACAAAATTGACGTCCTTTTTTTCCCACAAATAGAGCTTTCTTTTGGTGGTATTTGACCACCTCTGTAGTTTTTATTTTTTGCGCTATAACCAAAAAACAGCGACAATTTTGAAAAAAAACACAATATTTTGTACTTTTTGCTATAATAAATATCCCCATTTTTTTTTAAAAAAAGCAATTTTTTTCTCAGTTTAGGCCGATATGTATTCTTCTACATATTTTTGGTAAAAAATCGCAATAAGCATATATTGATTGGTTTGCGCAAAAGTTATAGTGTCTACAAAATAGGGGATAGATTAATAGCATTTTTATTATTATTATTTTTTTTTACTAGTAATGGCGGCGATCTGCGATTTTTATCGGGACTCGCTCGTGGGTTAATGCCGACCTGCCGCAGTATAATGACGGTGGCTGGTCGGCAAGCAGTTAACCCCTTCATGCCAACGTAAAACACATATATGCGGCCACACTGCACTGGGCTTTTTTACATGGGTTGCTTGAATGTGTTTTTCCCTATGTGCTGGGAGCATGATACCTCAATGGGGCCCCATACTAACGATCGGGGACCCGGATCTCCCGATTCCGGGCCACCCAATCGCTGTGGTAGCCTCTGATTGGCTACCACATTGATCAGTCACTGTGAAGCCCGGCCCTGTGTTTTTTTTCTCTTTCTGTGAATGGAGAAGAAGGATACTATGGGGTTGATTTACTAAAGGCTCTACTGACTTCCGTCATCCAATCATGTACAAGCAATAATGCTGTTTTTTCATTTTCCTTGCACGTGATTGGGTACTCTTTGCAAAGTGAAGCTTTACTTCTTTTGTTAAGCTCTGGAGCAACTTTGTAAAGTGCACAGTCTATTTGCGTTTAGTAAGTCAACACCAATATATTTTTCTCGTTCCTTGCAGAATTTAAAAAAAAAAAAAAAAAAAATAATAAATAATAAAATTAAAAAATAAAAATACCTAGATCAAGGTTTGATCTAGGTCAGTGCCAGGGTTAGTGTGTGGGTCAAAGGTCATGGTCAGGGTCAGTATATTTTGGATATGATTTTTTTTTTTTAATTAGCATCAGTGTCAGTTACTGCCGGTTCACACAGGGGCAGCACGACTTGCAGGCCGACTCACAGAGGCGACCTGAACACGACTTCTGTATAGAAGTCAATGCAAGTCGCCTGAAGTCGCCCCAAAAGTAGTACAGGAACCTTTCTTTAAGTTGGAGCGACTTGAGTCGCTCCTATTAGAACAGTTCCGTAGTACAGAACGGGACGCGACTTGTCAGGCGGCTAAGTCGCCTGACAAGTCGCCCCTGTGTGAACCAGGGCTTAGTGTCGGTGTGTTTTAGGTAGGACAAAAAAACAATACAAAAAAACAAACTGTCCACTATTGCTTCTGGGCTGTGCTATGGGTACAAACAACAAATAAAATACACATATGTGGTATCGCTGCGAACGCCAGGAGCAGGAGAATTTATTTTAGGTTGTTCTTTGGTGGTAGGTTATGGTAGTAACAAGAAATATACAGCTACATTTAAAAAAATATATTTTTTTTACCATTTTGGGCCAGTTTTTACTTTGATAATAAAAAAGAAATCAGGGGATATCCAGTCACTATTTACTACCAAATGAAATCCCAATTTGTCCAAACACACAGTATAATTCTCCTGGATGCACAAAGTAGTTGTAACGATATGTACAGTTTGACTTACACATGTCAAAATTTCTAAATTGTGCTTAGGCTTTTCCATTTGTTTTACCCTTAGGTGTGAAAGGGTTAAAGGGATGAAACACAAGGAAATATTCATGTATTTCAAAAATGTACTGCATATTTTTTTTTCACTTTGGCTTGACATGCACTCTGCATTCACACCTGGGCGTAGCTTTTTTAAGCGTTTTTTTGTTGTTTATTTTGCGTGTTTTTGGCGCGTCTTTCATCGATTTTCGCGTTCGTATGCAGCGTTTTTGGGCTTTGGTGTTTTTTTATTAGCCAATAGAGAAAATTATTATCTGTTACATCATTTGTTGTTAGGTATTTCAGCTTTTTTAGCTTTTCTTTTTTCTTTTATTGTTATAAATTTATTATAATGTTTTTTCATTAGGGTAAGGGGTTCGAGTTCAGTTTAGGTTAGGGTTAGGATTAGGAGTTAGGGTTATTTAATAATATTTTATTTATTTTAATTTTATTTTACTTAATATTATATGAATATTAATAAATTAATGTAAAAGAAATACACAATTAGATAAAAATCATAAATAAATTCAATAAATTAATACTAAGTAACAATAAATAAATAATTAACACTTATCTTTAAGCCTTACCCCTTAAAAAATAAAAAATAACTAAACACCCTAACCCTAACACAAAATAAATTATTATTATTATTATTATTAATGTATCTTTTTGTTCAAGTTTGGGTGTTTATTGTTATTTTATTATTGGTATTGTTATTATTATTATTAATATAATATAACAATATTTGTTATTATTATTACTAATATTATTATTAATATAATATAACAATAATAATGTATTTAATATTTTTTAAGGTTAGAGGTTAATTATTATTTATTAAAGTAATATTACATATTATTAATTTATTTAACTTATTTATGATGATGTTTAGTTATTTGTGTATTTATTTTACATATTATATTAATTTGTTATTACTATTTTATTTTTTACATTTTTAATTTGAGCAGAAAATCGCAGAAAAACGTATGACAAAATGCACGAATACGCACAAAAACGCATGGATGGCGCGTTTCGATTCATTCCTATGTGTATACAAACCCTCCAACAGAGCCCAAATCTGCCCGTTTTGAGCGAAAAAAAAATCTTCAGGCGTTTGGCTTCAGGCGACATGGAGTGGAGATGTTAACCATCTCCATAGAGAATCATTGATTTTTCCCCCTCCAGCTTCAAAACGCTCAGGTGTGAATGCAGCCTAAATATATATATATATATATAAAAATATATATATATATATATATATATATATATATATATATATATATATATATATATATATATATATAAAAAAGGGCACAAATGATCTTGTGTTGTTATCACAAAAACATAAAAGGAGTCAATTATGTATGGAAGAGCCCTGAATTCTGACTTTTAATCTCAGAATTCTGTAAAAAAAAAAAAACTTTTTTTTAAACTTACAATTCTGACTTTCAGTCTCAGAATTCTGACTTTCAAACTGAGAATTTTGTAAAAAAAAATATTAAACTCAGAATTTAGTAAAAAAGAAAAAGAAAAAGAATTGTTTTTTTTTTTTTTTCAAACTCATAATTCTGTAAAAAAAAATTTTATGATGGACCCATAATTATGCACTCACAATAGAATGAAGAAAAAAGTGTTAAAAGTGTCCTTCATGTCACTGTGGGTGCATATTTAACTCTTTTTATGTCTTCTTATTTTTGACATAACACACAAGGCGCCCCCCTTTTTTCTTGTTTGTTTGCTAATTCGACTCAACAATTTCTGGAGCAGCTGAACATCGGCTATATTGTAAATTATGTGATTTTTATATCACCAAAATCCTCAATTAAAATGTTATTGAAAACAGAAATTCAAATAGAAGGGAGGAACAGTGATATCAAATTGAGTATGTGCGCCCTCTATTGGCTGTGAAAGAAAAAGCAGATGAAAAATGTGACAGATCAAAAATGAATATGTAAAATTAATAGGACAGGACTCATAAGATCTGACCACTGAAAATAAAGCATATGTTCTCTTTGAATTCTAGATGCTCCTTTGCCTATAGTTTTATAGGGGCAGAGAAGTACAGCGTGTTCCTGTGCCTGTGTCCGCAGCACTCCTAGAAGGATCTATGCCATAAAATCCCCATAAATCTAGGAGTGGTTCAGTAAGGTGACAATAAAGATGCTCTGCCATGCTATGCACCTGTTCTGCTGACTGATATTTGTTTTTTAGGCTTTATTGAAATTGACCTTGGAGATTATCTGACCTCATATTACCCTACACCTTTCCATCTGTCTGCCTGTCCACCTGTTTGTCCTTACATGGACGGATGCGCACGAGAAGGTGGCGAGCGGCGATCGCCACAAGCACACCCCCGCACTGGAGACAGATGGCGGACGAATGAATGAATTGAAACTGGCACTGTCTGGTAAATTATGAAAATTGACGTCATGTGCTGCAGAATGGGTAGGGATACATATTTGCATTTGTATGGATTAGAGATGATCATATCTTACATGTCTTCTTCTTAAAATTGCAATCAATGCGTGTCGAGCCGGGAATAAGAATTGCAGATGCAGCAACACACGGACAGCGTGGCAGCGCGCTACTGCCCAGCCAACTAAGAGAGGCCTTGCGTTCCACCGTGGTTTTGAGAAACCGGAAATTCCGCAATGACGCGCAAAGCACGGTCCTACGCCGTATGGACCGCCAATCACATCCCGCACCAACGAAGCTGAATACAACAGTGGGAGTGTTTGGGGCGCATCGCTCTGCGCCCTGAGGACATGCTTAAGGAAGCCAATGAAAAATGCCAGCCTCAGTCATGGGACATAGAAAACCTAATGCGCCCCGCACACACTTAAAGGAACAATTTTTATTTTTTTTAATGAAGAAAACTTTGAGGAGGCAGCGCCCCTGCACCCGATATTGACAGGTTGCCACTAGTAATGGGGCGCGAGTAGCATGCCGAGTCAAACAGTGGGTGTGGCCAAATTGCATTAACTGTGGGAGGGACTTAAGGGGCATGGGTAAATAAAACAAGGTCAGTTTGCCTCCCAGTGTAATCCCCCAGATCAGTCTGTCCCCCAGTATAATCCCCCCAGATCAGTCTGTCCCCCAGTATAATCCCCCCAGATCAGTCTGTCCCCCAGTATAATCCCCCCAGATCAGTCTGTTCCCCAGTATAATCCCCCCAGATCAGTCTGTCCCCCAGTATAATCCCCCCAGATAAGTCTGTCCCCCAGTATAATCCCCCCAGATCGGTCTGTCCCCCAGTATAATCCTTCCCCTCCCCCCAGATCAGTCTGTCCCCAGTATAATCCTTCCCCCTCCCCCCAGGTCAGTCTGTCCCCCAGTATAATCCCCCCAGATCAGTCTGTCCCCCAGTATAATCCTTCCCCCTCCCCCCAGATCAGTCTGTCCCCAGTATAATCCCCCCAGATCAGTCTGTCTCCCAGTATTATCTCCCCAGATCAGTCTGTCCTCCAGTATAATCCTTCCCCCTCCCCTCAGATCAGTCTGTTCCCCAGTATAATTCCCCCAGATCAGTCTGTCCCCCAGTAAAATCCCCCCAGATCAGTCTGTCCCCCGGTATTATCTCCCCAGATCAGTCTGTCCCCCACTACAATCCTTCCCCCTCCCCCCAGATCAGTCTGTCCCCCAGTAAAATCCCCCCAGATCAGTCTGTCCCCCGGTATTATCTCCCCAGATCAGTCTGTCCCCCGGTATTATCTCCCCAGATCAGTCTGTCCCCCACTACAATCCTTCCCCCTCCCCCCAGATCAGTCTGTCCCCCAGTAAAATCCCCCCAGATCAGTCTGTCCCCCGGTATTATCTCCCCAGATCAGTCTGTCCCCCACTACAATCCTTCCCCCTCCCCCCAGATCAGTCTGCCCCCCAGTATAATCCCCTAGATCAGTCTGTCCCCCAGTATTATCTCCATGTCCGCCGGCCACCGCGATCGCTCCTAAGAGAGCCAGAATGGGGATCTGTCAACGTAAACAGACAGATCCCCGTTTTGACAGGGGAGGAGAGAGACATCTGCTGTTCCTAGTAATCAGGAACAGCGATCTCTCTCCTCTAGTCAGTCCCATCCCCCCCCACAGTTAGAAACACCACCCAGGGAACACATTTAACCCCATGATCGCCCCCTAGTGTTAACCGCTTTCCCCTGCCAGTGACATTTACACAGTAATCAGTGCATTTTTATAGCACTGTGCAAATGTCAGTGGTCCCAAAAAAGTGTCAAAAGTGTCTGATCTGTCCGCCGCAATGTCGCAGTCCCGCTAAAAATTGCAGATCGCCGCCATTATTTTTTTGGGGGGGAATATTTATTATAGCAAAAAGTTAAAAATATAAAAATACCATAAACATATCCCCTATTTTATAGACGCTATAACTTTTGCTCAAACCAATCAATATACGCTTATTGCAATTTTTTTTTTTTTTTTTTACCAAAAATATGTAGAAAAAAACATATTGGCCTAAACTGATAAAGAAATTTTTTTTTTTTTTTTTGGGGGGAGATATTTATTATAGCAAAAGTAAAAAATATTGTTTTTTTTTTTCAAAATTGTCGCTCTTTTTTTGTTTATAGCGTAGAAAATAAAAACTGCAGAGGTGATCAAATGCCACCAAAAGAAATCTCTATTTGTGGGGAAAAAAAGGACATACATTTTGTTTGTGTACAGCGTCGCACGACTGCGCAATTGTCAGTTAAAGCGACGCAGTACCGAATCGCAAAAAAAATGGCCTGGTCAAGAAGGGGGTAAATCCTTCCGGGGGCTGAAGTGGTTAATATAGGTTGCCAAATGCACAGAAATGTTCCAAAAATGATTATACCAGCGT
Source organism: Aquarana catesbeiana (assembly GCF_042186555.1). Classification (NCBI taxonomy): domain Eukaryota; kingdom Metazoa; phylum Chordata; class Amphibia; order Anura; family Ranidae; genus Aquarana; species Aquarana catesbeiana. Next base: position 53,780,836 of record NC_133325.1, read on the forward strand.
AACTGTATCCAACCGTTACGCTGGTAAGGTAGATCAGTGGTCATCAACCCTGTCCTCGGGGCCCACTAACAGACCAGGTTTTATGTATTACCTTGGGGAGATGCAGACTAGAATACTGCAATCACTGAGCAGCAGATGATATATGGTATTTGAGTTATCTTGCAAACCTGGCCTGTTAGTGGGTCCTGAGGACAGGGGTTGATAACCACTGCCGTAGATGAACACTGCAGCCTGAAGGTGGCAGTGTTCATCTGCCAGCTGAAGGTTTTCATTTTTATCAATGAAGCCTCAAGCTTCACTGAGCTGACACCGTGATCACATATCATTTTGATTGGTTCATTTTGATTGGTTCCCAATCATTAGAGGGGAGCCAAACATTGAGAGACATTTGATAACATATTCCCGCGTGACGGCGAATGTTTAAAAAAATAAAAACAATGACAGGAAGGGGTTAAAAACTTAACGTTGACCTAAATATATGTGGTTTGTTTTACCAGACCAACATATTGTAACTCTGTAGATTTGTGATTTACATACCTCTTCCATTCTTACTATTTCCTGGTCCAGATTTGCAGCCTCCTGTGTCTCCATTTCCAGCCTGCTCATTGGACAGAATCAGCATCATCACCTCTATCCATTGTGGCAGAGGCAGTGCCGGGACAAGGTCTCCCCCCCAAAAAAAATAAATTGGGCACAAATCTACGTGTTTACCCCCTAAGCATAAATTCCTCCTCCTCCCAGTGCAAATTGACCCCCCTCCTGATGAAATCCCCCCTCCCAGCACAAATCTTTGCCACCTCCATCTCCCAAATCCCCCCCCCCCCAGCACAAATGCCCTTTCCCCTATAAAAAAATCACCCCTCTTAGCACAAATCCTCCACTTACTCAAATTTCCCCTCTGAGTACGCATTCTCCCCCCTCCCTAGCTCAAATACCCCCCCCTCCTAACACAAACACCTCTCAATCATCCCTACTAGCACAAATCCCCCCTACCCAAAAACAAAATCCTCCTCGTAACACAAATCCTCTCCCCCCCCTCTACCATATCACCTCTTCTAGCACAAACCCCCCAAATTTTCCTCCTAGCACAAATCCCCCTAAATCACCACTGCTAGAGCACACCCCCAAATTTCCCCTCCTAGAACAAGTCTTTTCCCCTGATGCCCCCTAAATTCCTCCTCCCAACACAAATCCCCTCCCTCCTCAATCTCCTCGTGGTGCCCCCCCCCCCCCATCTCACATGATACAACTGTGCCCAGGGCAGCCGTCCCTCCTGCCCACCCCTTGTCCCGGCCCTAAGCGGAGGAGTGGGGTTCACAAGAGAAATTGCAACAGCTATGGCAGAGAAAAGAATTTTCCTATGTTTATACCAACTGTGTATCTATATGGAGTTCAGATTTAGAGAATATTTCCACTTTTGCAGTCTAATTTGAGAAACCTCCGCTATATGTTTGTTATACGTTACCATTCGCACAGCATACCTTAAAGTAATTAAAAAAATCTTAACTCTCTAGTTGTTTGTTTGGGGCAGGTTTATATTTAAGACTCTATAGGAAGTGTAAAATTTTAGAATAACTTGCAACGTGCAACTAGGGGACAGATGTATGTAGGCAGGTGCAGTCTGTAGTCTCCACTGTAGGTGTCGTTCGATCGCAGTGATAACGCAGAAGGAAGTTTGTGAAGCACTCAATGATTTCTTCGGTCACTAGAGGCAGCTATCCAATTGGATTCTGATGCCCCATGTGACTTCGGTGGCCATCTTGGGTGACGGCAGAGCCTATTTAAGGCCCTGGCTCACTGCTTTGGCACGCATTGTGTGAGTGTTTTTTTTTTTTAAATCAGAGAAGGTTTTATTGCAGATAAGCAAAAACACAAACAAAAACAATCCAGCGTGTCGTGATATAGCAATAAACATTATACAATCAATTGCATCACAGTGATAGCAGTGTTTCGTGCATTTCACCGAATCAGTACTGCGAAAAACTTTAGTCATACAGTGTTGCAGTCAAAGTGAACATATAAGGAGTGAACCAAACAGAACAGCCTTGGGGTTCTAAGAAACCCCTGAGATATTTAATACCAGTGGGTGCATTCAGCCAGTGGGGCATTGTAGAAGTCTCCTCATAAGGAGCTCTCTAGGGCTTAGTCCCAGAGTATCAAGCCAGGGAGCCTATAATCTATCAAACTTGGCCAGCCTACCCCTATGCTAGTATATGTACCGTTCAAGAAGAAGAGTATTCCCCATATGATGCACCAGTGGTGACTGGTGTTTTTTTGTTTGGGAGGGGCAGAAAACAACCAACCCCCCCCCCCCGCGGCAACTCAAACCCCCAGCACTTACCCCATCTAGGGGGCGTGCATCGGCGGGAATCCGAGGAGCAGCGGCGGTGGGGATCAGGCATCCAAGGAGCTGCGGCGGGGACTGGGCGGATCTTCTCCTCCTCGCTTCCGCTGTGCGTCTCCTCCTGTCAGAGAAGGTCCCAGAACAGAATTGGTATCAGGCACTCTGGTGTGCGCCGGTTTGCTCCGGACCTCCAGTCCACTCGCACCAGGATCCTGGGCCTTACCTCCGCAAGTCACCCGCCGGGCTCTCATACCATTCTGTGCTCCCGTGCCTTCTGTTCATACTACCAGGGGCCGGGAACCAGATATGTAAGGGAGGCCTTCCCCTGCTGTATCGGATTCGTCAGTCAGGTACATGAAAGTCTTACAGTATCGGACAGCCATGTCCGAGCCCGAGCAGGGGACCTCTCCCATGGAGAAACTGTAGACACGTGGCGGGTCTCACACAAGCTGTGAAGAGCCTTCAAGAAGGTTATACTAGGCTGGAGGAACGAGTCCAGGTGTTGTCCTCACCTGCTAACCCTCAAGTTGCTTCTGCTGCCGGACTCTCATCTGCACCCTCTGTGGTTATGCTACCCCCTGAGCCTAGGGTCCCTACACCCAAAAGATTTGCTGGTGAGCGTAGTAAATACCGATCCTTCCGCAACGCCTGCGAACTTTACTTCGCTTTGCAACCATGTACCTTTTCTTTGGAAGCGACTAAGGTGGGCTTTGTGATTTCTCTTTTGTCCGGTGAACCGCAGACCTGGGTCCACCGTCTTCTGGAGCAAAAGTCAGCATTCCTAGATAGCCTGGATGCCTTCTTTGCCGCTATGTCTCAGCTATATGGGGACCCCCAGTTAAAAGCCACCGCTGAATCTGCCTTGCACGCCCTACAACAAGGGCATAGACCCGCAGAAGTGCGGGTACGGATTGGAATGACACTGCCCTGCATTACCAATTTCGTATGGGCTTATCTGACTCACTTAAAGATGAGCTGGCACGGGTTGGAATACCCCAAACGTTGGATGACCTTATCAACCTGTCCATTCAAATAGATTGGCGCCTAAGGGAACGTCGCTCCGAGAGATCCTCCAACCAATTCCGTCCTACCTGGGTCCTCCCCAAGGTCCCTAGTGCTACCAGCTCTGTCGGCCAAAGTCCTCATGCCCCACCTACCTTGGTCCTCGATACCTCTGAACTGATGCAGCTCGGTCTTCTCCGCCCGTCCCTCACTCCAGAAGAGCGACAGCACTGACGTGTCAACAATCTGTGTATGTATTGCGGGGAATCAGGTTACTACGTGAGATCTTGCCCTAACAAGACACGTAAGTCCCTTTCAACCTCTCCTAGATATGCACCTGCCTTGCCTAATCCTGCTAACCACCTTGCTCTCTCCATTATTCTACAGCTTCCAAGACAGGATCTTCCAGTCTCAGTCATAATTTACTCCGGAGCATGCAGCTGCTTCATTGACCTAACTTTTGCTGCTTAACACTGCATCCAATCGAAGTCACAGGGACTTGCTGTCCACCTTGCTGATGGTTCCACCCTTAGCTCTGGTCCTGTCACCCAGGAGACTGTCCCTCTGCTGGCCATCATGAGCACTCATCATCGGGAATTTCTTCGTTTGGATCTCTTTACCACTTTTTCCTATTATTCTGGGAATGCCTTGGTTACAGGCCCATAATCCTAGCATTGACTGGGTCTCTGGGAAAATCAAGTTCCTCTCCAGTTACTGTCAACAGCACTGTCTGCACAGTACCCCTGTAAAGTCCACTCAACTCCTGTGTCTGGACATTGACTCTGAATCGCAGCAGGCGATTCCCGCTCCATATCGGGACTTTCTTGATGTCTTTAGTAAAAAGGGGGCAGAGACCCTTCCTCCTCATAGACCTTATGATTGTCCGATAGAACTTCTGCCTGGAACTGAAGTTCCCTTTGGAAGAATTTTTCCACTAACAGAGCAGGAGCTGGATACCCTTAAGGTCTATATTGATGAGAATCTAAAGAGAGGTTTTATCTGTCCATCCACTTCACCGGCCGGGGCCGGCATCTTCTTCGTCGAGAAGAAGGATCACTCTCTACGGCCTTGTATCGACTACAGGGAACTAAATAAAGTAACCATCAAGAAATGTTACCCTTTACCTCTCATGCCTGAACTTTTCCAAAGACTGGGTTCTGCAATAATCTTTACCAAACTAGATCTCCGTGGTGCCTACGACTTTCTCAGCAGCAAGGTGCCAAAGCCCTCCTCTATCCAGTAGCCTTTTACTCACGGAAGCTCTCCACTGCAGAGAAAAATTACGATGTGGGAGATCGGGAGCTTCTGGCCATTAAGGCCGCACTAGAAGAGTGGCGCTACCTATTGGAGGGTGCTGCACATCCCATTCTGGTCTGCACCGACCACAAAACCTGGAGTACCTGAGAACAGCCAAGAGATTGAGACCACAGCAGGCAAGGTGGGCCCTGTTCTTCTCTAGATTCCAGTTCCACATTACATACAGACCTGGCTCCAAAAATATCAAACCAGACGCATTATCCCGCATGTTTCATGATTCCGGGGAATCCTTGCCTCCAGACACCATCCTCCCTGCTGGAAATTTTCTGCTACTTCAAGGGGACCTCATAACCCAAATAAGACAAGCCTCCAGGAGTTGGTCCCCATCTGCGGAAGTCAATGTAAGCATCCAAGATGGCTTGTTCCGGCACAAGGACAAAATCATGGTTCCAGAGAATCTGAGGGTGGCAGTACTGGAACTCTGCTACGACCATAAGTTGGCCGGGCATTTTGGTGTTCTGAAAATGACAGAGCTGGTACAACGTACATTTTGGTGGCCTCAGCTGGCAAACGATTGCAAGAGCTATGTGGAATCATGCACCACCTGTGCTTGAAACAAGAATAGCTGAACGAAGGCCTGGGGCCTACTAAGACCCTTACCTGTTCCAGAAAGGCCCTGGAAAATGATTTCGATGGATTTCATCGTAGAGCTCCCTCTGGCAGAGGGTTTCTCCACCATCTTCGTCATTGTGGATAGATTGTCTAAAATGGCTCACTTTCTACCCATGAAAGTCACACCTTCAGCTTTGGAAACAGCAAAAATTTTCATCAAGGAAATAGTGAGACTGCATGGAGTTCCATCAAGTATAGATCTAGTAGCTCTAGTATCTGATCGAGGTGTTCAGTTCACTTCCAGGTTCTGGAAGGCTCTCTGCGGTTCGCTTGAAATTGAATTAGCGTTCTCGTCTGCCTATCATCCCCAGACGAATGGGCAGACGGAGAGAACTAATCAGACTCTAGAACAATATCTCCGCTGCTTTTCTGCCTTCTCACAGGACGATTGGGTCTCTCTACTGCCTATTGCTGAGTTTGCCTACAACAACTCTGTGCACTCTGCCATTAAACAAACGCCATTTTTTGCCAACTATGGCTTTCATCCGTCCTTCCTGACCGGTTCCTTACCCGAGTGTGCGATTCCCGCAGTCTCCGAAACAATGGACTTCTTCCTCACCAACAATAAGTTACTACAAGAAACCATGGTTAAAACCCAGGAATACAATAAAAGGATGTTTGACAGGAAGAAGCGAGGAGAACTCATTCTAGAACCTGGCAACCAGGTTTGGCTATCTACCGTTAACTTAAAAATGGCCTGCCCCTCAAGGAAGTTGGGTCCCAAATTCATGGGTCCTTTTTCGGTCAGGAGGAAAATCAATGATGTGACCTATGAGCTTGACTTACCCAATACATTGAAAGTCCATCCAGTCTTTCACGTGTCTTTGCTGAAACCTGTCACTCCCAATTCCTTTTCGGGTCGTAATACTGGCCCACCTGAACCTGTAATCATTAACAACGAGGAAGAATTTGAGTTGGAAGCAATCCTGGACTGCAGGAAGAGACACAACCAAGTCCAATACTTAATCAAGTGGAGGGGGTATGGACCAGAAGATAATTCCTGGGAACCGGAAAGCAACCTGCATGCTGAAGAACTTTTAAGGGATTTTTGGAGTGCCCACGCTGATAGATTGGCCCAGATGGGCATCCGGAGGCTGCCCTTAAGGAGGGGGCACTGTCAGAGAAGGTCCCAAAACAGAATTGGTATCAGGCACTCTGGTGTGCGTCGGTCCGTGCGGGCGCGTGCCCGTTTGCGCAGTTGTGCGGACGCGTGCGCACACGGTGTTTGGCGCCAACCGCCCTATTTAGACTGCTGGTACACTTTGCTTGGTGCTGTCCGATCTGCAGCTCCCAGTTCCTGTGCTTCCTGTTTACCTGCCTGAAAGTTGATCTCCTTGTTACCTGGCTTGTCTCTTGGATTCCTCTCTGCTATCTGCCTGCACCTGACCCCGGCTTGCCTTTGACCTTGAATCTGCCTGCTCCCTTGTACCACGCTGACCGCCTGCTGCCAACCCTGCCTGTGACCTGGACTCTGAACCTGCCTGCTCCCCTGTACTGTACTGACCGCCTGCTGCCAACTCTGCCTGTGACCGGACCTGCCTACTCTGCTCCTGCTCTGCACCTGCTCACTACGCTCCAGCTTACCAAGGACCTCCAGTCCACTAGCACCAGGATCCTGGGCCTTACCTCCGCAAGTCACCTGCCAGGCTCTCATACCATTCTGTGCTCCCGTGCCTTCTGTTCATACTACCAGGGGCCGGGAACCAGATACGTAAGGGAGGCCTTCCCCTGCTGTATCGGGTTCGTCAGTCAGGTACGTGAAAGTCTGACATTTCCCCTCATCCTAGGCATCCAATAGGATCGCCTGTCCTTTCAACCAATCGGGTGATGGGGATCAGACCCCGCTTCCCGATTGGCCGCGAGGAGGATCAGTATTGCAAGAGCGAGTATTTATTCGCTGTTGCAACACACCTAGGTGGGCTCCAGACGCATCCTCTGGATCACAAGCCCACCCTATTTTGAAGCCTATTAGAGCATCTGGCTTTAATCAGGTGCTTAAAAAAAATCCTGGCCTCTGTAATTTATGCGCCCGGTATGTTGAGAAGGGGCATGACGCATGACTAGGGGCAGCTGCAGTGGCCATCGATAAATTCATTCATGCTATGCTATGCATGAATCTACCCATGACCATATAGGGGGTGGCGAGGAGAGAGGGGGTGGTGCCTGGGCACCCCTAATGGACGGGCCGCCCCTGTGATGCACCCAGGTTTTAACAGATGGCGGAATGGCTGATTTCCACCTCATAAGAATAAATTTCCTAGCCTGGAATAGAGCCCGGAAGAAGGCTATTCTCGTCTGGAATCACCTCCTCCAAAACACCTAGCAGGCAACAAATTGAATCTAGAGGAACAGCTGTTTGGAAGACACGATTGAGCATGACGAGAACTCCACTCCAATACCTATGACGCTTTGGGCAATGCCAGAGGAGATGAATGAGATTCCCAGGCACCTGTCTACATTTACCACACAATGGGTCAGGGAGCCTACCCATTCTGTGTAGTATTTTGGAAGTATAGTGTACTCTAAGCATAATATACAGTTGGGATACCTTTTGCGATATATTCAGAGAGCATGTAGTGACAGACTGAAAAGCTTCCTCCCACTGGTCACCCGACCGGGAACCTAGGTCCTCCTCCCACTGAGACATTACCCTTATGGGGTGAGCCTTAAGAAACTCTGTTAAAAGCATATGGTAACATTGTAAGATAAAACCTTTGGTCTCAGTGGCAGTATGGAGCAGATGAAAAATGGGGGTGGGAGATTGTACCCATTCTACAGCTTCCCCCTGGGCCCTAACTGCATGCTGCAATTGTAGGTAATAAAATAACGTATTGGAGGGCAAGGCAAACCTGCGTTGCAGATTTGGAAAAGATAATAGTCTCCAATCTTGGAAAATGTGCGACAAGTGGGTTACTCCCCAAGTACGCCATCTAGGTCCCTGCTGGAGTTTGGCCAGTTCGTCATACGTTTTGTTGCACCAGATCGGGCTATAGATTTATATAGTAAACACCGTCACTACAACGTCATGTTGTAGTTGCTTAGACTTATTCCACACTTTTTGAAGGAGCGCATATGTGGGCATTTGCTTATTCGGTTTTTGGAACAGTTGAGCCTCCAAAGCCTCCGGAATGTATTCTGCTTTAGCAAAAAAGAGCATGAGATGGGCAGAGGATCCATATTGTGCGAGTGCCTTCTGTAGGGACAGGTTCCCTGTCTGTCAGGAACAGTGCATAGCAGCAGGGAGAGGTTTCAGAGGAGTAAGAAAAATGCAGGGACAACGCTATCTAAGACTGCATTACAATACAACGTACTACCAAGCCTTGAGGTCTTTCACCCTTTTTTATGACAGACAATGTGCATATCTATATAACTTTACTGAGTTGCGCTTGTTAAATGAAAATAAAATTGGAAATAAAAAGTCCACACGTGACATGTACCTGGTAAAAATAACCACTATCTACCACCTTGAGTTGTTATTCTGTGCAGCAACATCACCACTAGGGATGAGCTTCGTGTTCGAGTCGAACCCATGTTCGACTCGAACATCGGCTGTTCGATCGTTCGCCGAATTGCGAACGTTATGGGCCGTTCGCGCTAAATTCGTGTGGCGCGTCACGGCCCATAATTCACTGCGGCATCGCAGTGCATTGCTGGCTGATGATTGGCCAAGCATGCACTATGACCCGCATGCTTGGCCAATCACAGCGCCGTCAGTAGAGAGAGCTGTAATTGGCCAAAGCCAGGGTGGCTTTGGCCAATTATGGCTCAGGGGATTTAGTACACACCCCACACTATATAAGGCCGCCTGCACGGCGGCCCTGTGTAGTGTGTGTTCCGGTGTGCTGAGAGATAGAGAGAGAGAGAGAGACAGTGTCATTTGATTTGAGTTAGATAGATTAGGCAGAACAGTCAGTCAGTTAGCTGCACTTACAGTGTATTGTGTATATATATGCATCCCAGGTGTTGCATATTTATATATATACACTGTATTCAGTTTAGCTAGATCCGTTCCTGTTATCTTCTATCTAGACTATTTACATTTAATGCAGTGCGTCCTGCTCACAGTGTTCAGCTAGATCCGTTCCTGCTATTTACATTTAGTGCAGTGCGTCCTGCTCACAGTGTTCAGCTAGATCCGTTCCTGTTATCTTCTAGACTATTTACATTTAGTGCAGTGCGTCCTGCTCACAGTGTTCAGCTAGATCCGTTCCTGCAATTTACATTTAGTGCAGTGCGTCCTGCTCACAGTGTTCAGCTAGATCCTTCCTGCTATTTACATTTAGTGCAGTGCGTCCTGCTCAGAGTGTTCAGCTAGATCCGTTCCTGCAATTTACATTTAGTGCAGTGCGTCCTGCTCACAGTGTTCAGCTAGATCCGTTCCTGCTATTTACATTTAGTGCAGTGCGTCCTGCTCACAGTGTTCAGCTAGATCCGTTCCTGCTATTTACATTTAGTGCAGTGCGTCCTGCTCACAGTGTTCAGCTAGATCCGTTCCTGCTATTTACATTTAGTGCAGTGCGTCCTGCTCACAGTGTTCAGCTAGATCCGTTCCTGCTATTTACATTTAGTGCAGTGCGTCCTGCGCACAGTGTTCAGCTAGAGCCGTTCCTGCTATTTACATTTAGTGCAGTGCGTCCTGCTCACAGTGTTCAGCTAGATCCGTTCCTGCTATTTACATTTAGTGCAGTGCGTCCTGCTCACAGTGTTCAGCTAGATCCGTTCCTGCTATTTACATTTAGTGCAGTGCGTCCTGCTCACAGTGTTCAGCTAGATCCGTTCCTGCTATTTACATTTAGTGCAGTGCGTCCTGCTCACAGTGTTCAGCTAGATCCGTTCCTGCTATTTACATTTAGTGCAGTGCGTCCTGCGCACAGTGTTCAGCTAGAGACGTTCCTGCTATTTACATTTAGTGCAGTGCGTCCTGCTCACAGTGTTCAGCTAGATCCGTTCCTGCTATTTACATTTAGTGCAGTGCGTCCTGCGCACAGTGTTCAGCTAGAGCCGTTCCTGCTATTTACATTTAGTGCAGTGCGTCCTGCTCACAGTGTTCAGCTAGATCCGTTCCTGCAATTTACATTTAGTGCAGTGCGTCCTGCTCACAGTGTTCAGCTAGATCCGTTCCTGCTATTTACATTTAGTGCAGTGCGTCCTGCTCACAGTGTTCAGCTAGATCCGTTCCTGCAATTTACATTTAGTGCAGTGCGTCCTGCTCACAGTGTTCAGCTAGATCCGTTCCTGCTATTTACATTTAGTGCAGTGCGTCCTGCTCACAGTGTTCAGCTAGATCCGTTCCTGCTATTTACATTTAGTGCAGTGCGTCCTGCTCACAGTGTTCAGCTAGATCCGTTCCTGTTATCTTCTAGACTATTTACATTTAGTGCAGTGCGTCCTGCTCACAGTGTTCAGCTAGATCCGTTCCTGCAATTTACATTTAGTGCAGTGCGTCCTGCTCACAGTGTTCAGCTAGATCCTTCCTGCTATTTACATTTAGTGCAGTGCGTCCTGCTCACAGTGTTCAGCTAGATCCGTTCCTGCAATTTACATTTAGTGCAGTGCGTCCTGCTCACAGTGTTCAGCTAGATCCGTTCCTGCTATTTACATTTAGTGCAGTGCGTCCTGCTCACAGTGTTCAGCTAGATCCGTTCCTGCTATTTACATTTAGTGCAGTGCGTCCTGCTCACAGTGTTCAGCTAGATCCGTTCCTGCTATTTACATTTAGTGCAGTGCGTCCTGCTCACAGTGTTCAGCTAGATCCGTTCCTGCTATTTACATTTAGTGCAGTGCGTCCTGCGCACAGTGTTCAGCTAGAGCCGTTCCTGCTATTTACATTTAGTGCAGTGCGTCCTGCTCACAGTGTTCAGCTAGATCCGTTCCTGCTATTTACATTTAGTGCAGTGCGTCCTGCTCACAGTGTTCAGCTAGATCCGTTCCTGCTATTTACATTTAGTGCAGTGCGTCCTGCTCACAGTGTTCAGCTAGATCCGTTCCTGCTATTTACATTTAGTGCAGTGCGTCCTGCTCACAGTGTTCAGCTAGATCCGTTCCTGCTATTTACATTTAGTGCAGTGCGTCCTGCGCACAGTGTTCAGCTAGAGCCGTTCCTGCTATTTACATTTAGTGCAGTGCGTCCTGCTCACAGTGTTCAGCTAGATCCGTTCCTGCTATTTACATTTAGTGCAGTGCGTCCTGCGCACAGTGTTCAGCTAGAGCCGTTCCTGCTATTTACATTTAGTGCAGTGCGTCCTGCTCACAGTGTTCAGCTAGATCCGTTCCTGCAATTTACATTTAGTGCAGTGCGTCCTGCTCACAGTGTTCAGCTAGATCCGTTCCTGCTATTTACATTTAGTGCAGTGCGTCCTGCTCACAGTGTTCAGCTAGATCCGTTCCTGCAATTTACATTTAGTGCAGTGCGTCCTGCTCACAGTGTTCAGCTAGATCCGTTCCTGCTATTTACATTTAGTGCAGTGCGTCCTGCTCACAGTGTTCAGCTAGATCCGTTCCTGCTATTTACAATTAGTGCAGTGCGTCCTGCTCACAGTGTTCAGCTAGATCCGTTCCTGCTATTTACATTTAGTGCAGTGCGTCCTGCGCACAGTGTTCAGCTAGAGCCGTTCCTGCTATTTACATTTAGTGCAGTGCGTCCTGCTCACAGTGTTCAGCTAGATCCGTTCCTGTTATCTTCTAGACTATTTACATTTAGTGCAGTGCGTCCTGCTCACAGTGTTCAGCTAGATCCGTTCCTGCTATTTACATTTAGTGCAGTGCGTCCTGCTCACAGTGTTCAGCTAGATCCGTTCCTGTTATCTTCTAGACTATTTACATTTAGTGCAGTGCGTCCTGCTCACAGTGTTCAGCTAGATCCGTTCCTGTTATCTTCTAGACTATTTACATTTAGTGCAGTGCGTCCTGCTCACAGTGTTCAGCTAGATCCGTTCCTGCTATTTACATTTAGTGCAGTGCGTCCTGCTCACAGTGTTCAGCTAGATCCGTTCCTGTTATCTTCTAGACTATTTACATTTAGTGCAGTGCGTCCTGCTCACAGTGTTCAGCTAGATCCGTTCCTGTTATCTTCTAGACTATTTACATTTAGTGCAGTGCGTCCTGCTCACAGTGTTCAGCTAGATCCGTTCCTGTTATCTTCTAGACTATTTACATTTAGTGCAGTGCGTCCTGCTCACAGTGTTCAGCTAGATCCGTTCCTGCTATTTACATTTAGTGCAGTGCGTCCTGCTCACAGTGTTCAGCTAGATCCGTTCCTGTTATCTTCTAGACTATTTACATTTAGTACAGTGCGTCCTGCTCACAGTGTTCAGCTAGATCCGTTCCTGTTATCTTCCTACTGACAGGCAGGCTTGTCTGGTTACAGTATATAAAGCTACCTGAAGAAAATTACAGGTGTTCTATTTGATCCTATTAGTACCACGGTCAGGCAGCTAGACTATTTACATTTAGTACAGTGCGTCCTGCTCACAGTGTTCAGCTAGATCCGTTCCTGTTATCTTCCTACTGACAGGCAGGCTTGTCTGGTTACAGTATATAAAGCTACTTGAAGAAAATTACAGGTGTTCTATCCCAGCTTAGTGCAGCTACAGGCCATTAGTATGTCTGGAAGGCCAAGAAGGAGAGGCAGACAGTCACAAGCCAATAAGAGAGGGCAAGCAGGCTCTGTGTCTAGTGCTGGTCGTGGAGACGGTGCATCCTCATCAGCACGTGGCCATGGGACACGCTTGGCCTTTTTTTCGGCAGCTGGCCGTGTTGAGCCGCAACATGCGGAAGACTTGGTCGAGTGGATGACCAAGCCGTCCTCATCCTCCTCATCCTCTCTCACCCATGCCCAGGGTGCTTTGTCTGGCAAAGCAGCGGCCTCTTCCCTCAGCTCAATGTCATCAGTGACTCCTTCCCTAGCTCCACCATGTCCTCATGAGGATTCCCTCGAACTGTTTGACCACAGTGTTGGGTACATGCTCCAGGAGGATGCCCAGCGTTTGGAAGGCTCTGATGACGATACTGAGCTCGATGAAGGCAGTAACATGAGCGCGGACAGAGGGGGTGCCCAAGAAGGACAGCAATCTGGCAGTCATGCTCCCCCTGCTGCAGCATACTGCCAGGTTTGCTCCAGTGATGAGGAGGGAGGGGATGATACCCATGCCGTTTGTCTCACTGATTTTCATCCATATTGCCATGACCCGACATGACATTAAACCCGCAAGCAGTTTTAAATGAGATTTTTTCCTTTAAAAATGACATTTGGTGCAGGGACTGTTCTAAACATGGGAAACACGCGTCACTTTACAGGCATACTATAGACACCCCCCAGGTACGATATTTAAAGGAATATTTCACTTTTTTTTTTTTACTTTAAGCATCATTAAAATCACTGCTCCCGAAAAAACGGCCGTTTTTAAACGTTTTTTTTGCATTGATACATGTCCCCTGGGGTAGGACCCGGGTCCCCAAACCCTTTTTAGGACAATACCATGCAAATTAGCCTTTAAAATGAGCACTTTTGATTTCGAACGTTCGAGTCCCATAGACGTCAATGGGGTTCTAACGTTCGTGCGAACTTTCGGTCCGTTCGCGGGTTCTGGTGCGAACCGAACCGGGGGGTGTTCAGCTCATCCCTAATCACCACCAAAGGCTGAAAGGATCGCTTAGCAACTCACATGGACCTCTCACTACAAGAGGTCCAAAGCGCTGGTGGCTCCATACCCTGCCAGGGCCTTTTAGAACTTCAGAGGATCTTCCAACATTGACATACCAATCTTCTTGCTGCAGTGGAACTGCTGGACCCGTGGTTCTGCTCATATGTGCTGCTGGCTTCTGTGTTCACCTAAGATTGGTATGCATTGCCAATGCTGGTAAGCGAGCCTTTCAACCTTTGGTGGTGGTGTTGCTGCACAGAATCACAACTCACGGTGGTGGATGGTGGTGATACTCACCAGGAACATCAGTACGTGTCACGTGTGGACTTTTTATTTCCAATTTTATTTTCATTTAACCAGCGCAACTTAGTAAAGTTACACAATATTGGGACTGTGCTGATATCTCACAGATGAGTTGCACTTGTTTTTCATATTGTTTCATGTTATACATTTAGTGTTTTTTTTTTCACCTTTATTAAATGTGCATATCTAGTTTAAGGCTGGGTTCACACCATTGCAAATGGGATGTGGGTTCCCTGCATCTAATTCACAATAGCCTTCTCTTTAACACTACATAGACATGGAAAGCTAAGTAGGATTTTTAAGAAAGTAAAAATCACATAAAAAGGTAAGCAGCAATTTTTAAATATTTTTTTTTAAGATATTCTATGTGAAAGGGGAACATGTAACAGATATAAAGTAGGTGTTATCCCAGTTTGGCTGCAAAATGTAAAGTCACTGAAATCATGAACAAGGACCATGAATACATTTCATCTAGATTAAGTCCCTGGAACCCGCCTCATGCCAGCCTTTTCCTGAAATGTCCCCGAGGTCGCTGCCACTAATGATGCAGAAAATCTGTAATATGGAAACCTTTTCTGTGAAATATGGAGCTCAGGGATTATCTCAGACAAGACTTGGACAGGAGATCGATCTGAAAACATTAGAATTGTAAAGTCTGGCAGCTAATTGAAGCAGTCTAATGGAGCTGATTGTAGCTATCAGCTGCCTTGTGTTGCTCGGGGCCTGTCTGCCTAAGATCCTCCAGAATTGAACTTGTCCTATAAAGTTTGTCCTGTATGACCTTGTTTTATGATCCCTTCTAATATATAAGGGGACACGACATTAATTGCTGTCCTGTCACCAATTTGAGCTCCATGACAAGTCTTATTATTGGCAGACAAGAAACTGGCCAAGACCTCTAGAGGCAATAAGCTGTCCTCTGCATGAAACTACAGAGCGTAATTGGTGAGTACAAACTATTGATTTCTTAGTATTTTTCTGAGATAAAATAAATTACCGTACATCATTTACAATAAATTACATAATAAGTGTATTTTTTCAAACAGTTTGAGTAGACTGAGTTTTAATTATCTGCAGTTAAACATTACCTACAGAGAGACCCCAAGCACATTAGCTACTACTTAACATGAAATCAAATTTTCATACCTCCTTGTTTTCTGTTAAGAGCCATTGTGCAGGGTGTCCCAATAGGACTGTGCAGGGCAATAGGCAGAATATTTAGACCCAATACACTAAATAATCAGCACTCAGTAATAGAACCGGTCTGACTCCCGCCCCCCCCCCCCCTTATCCTTTTGTGGATTGCCTGTTACTCAGCTCTGCTGTAGCAGAGCATTGGAGCAGGAGGGCAAGAGGCAGCATTTTCCCTAGGAGATGTAGTGCTTACACCCGCAGGAGCTACTGGATATGGGTGATCCTCTGTTCCGCCACAACTTTTTAAACTGCTCGGTTCCCACCAACACATCTGGTCATGACGTCATATGGTGGCGTCCTGTGATCGCACCCACTGCGCGCCCGCAGCAGGGCATGAGCGGCGCGCTCTGTGATCACACAGCCAGGAGGACACTGATGATCACAGATTGAGGTAAAGGGCCAATCAGCGGCTCTTTACTACATGATCAGCTGTGTCCAATCACAGCTGATAACGGATGTAAGCAGAAGCCGGTTATCGCCACTCCTTTCCTCAGGCTAACAACATGGGGAGAGGAGAAGAGAGCTGATAACCGGCTTCTCTAAAAGGGACATGTACACTGATAATCAGGGCACTGATTATCAGTGTCCTGATTATCAGTGCAGACCCAACAGTGCCCACCAGTGCTGCCAATGTGTACCACCAGTGCTGTCAATCTGTACCAACCAGTGCTGCCAATAAGTGCCCATGAGTGCCTCCTCATCAGTGTCACCTATCAGTGCCACCTACCAGTGCCCATCAGTGCCGCCTATCAGTGCCCATCGGTGCCACCTATCAGTGCCCATCAGTGCCTCCTATCAGTGCAGCTTTGTCAAAAAGTGCCCATCAGTGCTGCCAATCAGTGCCCGTGAGTGCCTCCTCATCAGTGTCACCTATCAGTGCCACCTACCAGTTTCGCCTATCAGTGCCCATCAGTGCCTCCTCATTAGTGCCCATCAGTGCAGCCTATCAGTGCCCATCAATGCCCACCAATGCCGCCTTATCAGTACCCATCAGTGCAGCCTATCAGTACCCATCTGAGCAGCCTCATCAGCGCACATCGGTGAAGGAGAAAAATTACCTGTTTGCAAAATTTTATAACAAACTATGAAAAAGTTTTTTTCTTTTTTTTTTAAACTTTCTTTTTTTTTCAAACTCTTCAGTCTTTATTTGTTTATTTAGTAAAAAATAAAAACCCAGTGGTGATTAAATACCACCAAAAGAAAGCTCTATGTCAGGGTTATGCAGTAATTTTTCTGTCAGCTTACCTCTCCTCCATGTGTTCACCTTTAGAGGCCAGCCACCCTCACCTGACTGCTTATATAATCTTCCCTCAGCATAGCTCCACCTCAGCCTCTAATTAGGAACACTATATTAACCTGTGCATTGCAAGCCAACCTTGCTGATCAACCATTGTATGTTTAGCTTTCGTGTGCTACTTGCTGTGTCTCCTACGTCTGATTCCAGTTGGCCTGTTCTCGACTATCCCTGTCTGCTTGTGACCCTGACCTTTGGCGTGTTCTATGTTTATCCTTGTCTGCTAGTCGCCCTGACCTTGGCTTATCCCTTTACTATCCTTGTTGTTCCAGCCTGCTGCCTCCTACCTCTTCTCCTGTAGTCTACTGTGAGTGTGAGCTGTGAGACCCTAGGGGCCGCAACTTCGAGCCAGACTGCAGCGCAGTCCATCCTCACCACTAGAGGCTCTGGTGAACACCTGCTGGCTCTTAGACTCCACGCCCTGGGGAATCTATGCTCTAGCTCCCAGTGGAATCTGTGTTGATGCTCCACTAGACCTGCTTCCTGAACCTCGCAGAGTTCAATCCAGTCAGTCCTAGGGTGTGCATCTGTCACCTGGACTCAGATGACCTGACAGTTTGATCAGCCATGGACCGGCTGATGTGCCGCTACCCGCAGATGGTCCATTGCAGGGCCTAGTTCACAGACTTGAGACCCAGGAATCTAATCAGACCCAGGTGATGCGATTCTTTCAGGATTTGGCCTCCCATTTTGAACAAGTTCAAGCCTCCTTAGGACCCCCGGTTCAACAACCTCAACCGCTATCTGCTGCCGCACCTATTCCTGTCACAGCCACATCCACAAATTCTTTGCATTTACCTGTTCCGTCCCGTTACTCTGGGGACCCCAAGGCCTGCAGGGGGTTCCTTAGCCAGTGCACAATTAATTTAGAGCTTCAGCCCCAAAACTTCCTGTCTGATTGGGCAAAGGTAGCCTATATTGTATCCCTCCTGTCCGGCAAGGCGTTAGCCTGGGCTGCCCCTCTGTGGGAACTGAATGATCCAGTGGTATCTAGCCTGTCTGACTTCCTGAAACTTTTTCGGAATATCTTTGAGGAACTGGGTCGTGTCTCCTCAGCGGGCAGCGCCCTTTTACGTCTCCCTTTTATGTCTCCGTAAAAGGGCGCCCTTTTACGTCTCCGCTTCTGTGGGACAGTACGCTCTTCATTTTCGTAATTTTGCTGTTGAACTGAGCTGGAATAATGAGGCCTTAGTTGCAACCTTTTTACATGGCCTCTCTGATAGAGTGAAGGATGAATTAGTGGGAAGAGCTCTTCCTGCTAATCAGGATGGTGTCATCACCCTGTGTAACCAGATCAATATTCGCTTTCAAGAGAGGACTCTGGAAAAAAAAAACGCCAGCACTCCCCGTTCTTTAGACAGCCTGAGCTCCCTGTCCCCTCTCTTCGTCGCAAGGAGCACCTCCTGCCTGCCGAGGAACCTATGCAGCTGGGCCGGACTAAGTTATCTCCCGAAGAACGTGCTAGGTGCAGAACTCTGGGCCTGTGCCTCTATTGTGGGGTCAAAGGTCATTTTCATGCCACTTGCTCTCTTGGTCCGGAAAAATGCTCAGGGCTAATACATCTGAAAAGTGGAGTACTGGACCCTAAAATATCACCTTCACCTTCTCGTCTTCTCCTTCCTGTGTTCCTTCATGTCGGCCCTTCGATGCAATTGAGGTAGTCGCTACACCTCGCAATGCTATTCAGTCGGCCTTTGCACCAGGTATGCCAGCCCAGCCCATGCCCAGTGAGCTTCCTGCTTTTTCCTATTCAGGACCTTCTGTAACCTGGCCTCACCCTACTACTACATCCATTCAAACTTGTCTAAGAGATTCAATCCATCCTTTGCATAGACTGCCTCATTCGGCCAGGTGGGGTTTTCAACCTTTCTTTCTGGACTCTCTGCATTCTGCTTGTGTTTCATCTATCCAGCTTGACTCTTGTGACACGTCACTTTCTAACCAACCTGGTCTCAGGGATCCACTGACCTCTGCCCAGTCTAATGATCTTCTCATGCCCTTACCCATTCCTAAGAAGCCTTTAGTCCTCAATAAGTCCTCTCGTCCTCTCCCTACCTCGGTTTCAGTCTCTGAGGATAATCTAAAGTACGAGGTTAGTCAAGTTCTGGATTCCCGGCGCCATAGAGGCATTCTTCAGTACCTCATACATCGGAAAGGGTTTGGTCCACTGCATCTGAGATCTTTGCACCTCGTCTGTTGAGGAGGTTTCATCTGGAGTTTCCCTTTAAGCCTAGGCCCAGGCCTGGGAGGGGGAGGCCTCGTAAGAGGAGGGGTACTGTCATGGTTATGCAGTAATCTTTCTGTCAGCTTACATCTCCTCCATGTGTTCACCTTAGAGGCCAGCCACCCTCACCTGACTGCTTATATAATCTTCCCTCAGCATAGCTCCACCTCAGCCTCTAATTAGGAACACTATATTAACCTGTGCATTGCAAGCCAACCTTGCTAATCAACCACTGTG
This sequence comes from Aquarana catesbeiana, assembly GCF_042186555.1. Classification (NCBI taxonomy): domain Eukaryota; kingdom Metazoa; phylum Chordata; class Amphibia; order Anura; family Ranidae; genus Aquarana; species Aquarana catesbeiana. The sequence goes on from NC_133325.1 coordinate 53,800,005, forward strand.
TGTTTAGCTTTCGTGTGCTACTTGCTGTGTTTCCTACGTTTGATTCCAGTTACCGATCTTGGCCTGTTCTTGACTATCCCTGTCTGCTTGTGACCCTGACGTTTGGCGTGTTCTATGTTTATCCTTGTCTGCTAGTCACCCCGACCTTGGCTTATCCCTTTACTATCCTTGTTGTTCCAGCCTGTTGCTTCCCTGGGGTCCTGTGACCTGGAGCCAGACTGCAGCGCAGTCCATCCTCACCACTAGAGGCTCTGGTGAACACCTGCTGGCTCTTAGACTCCGCGTCCTGGGGTATCTTTGCTCTAGCTCCCAGTGGGATCTGTGTTGATGCTCCAGTAGACCTGCTTCCTGAACCTCTCAGAGTTCAATCCACAGCAGTCAGTCCTAGGGTCCACTATCTTAGCGGTGCACTCCTGACTCCTACGGGGTGCATCTGTCACCTGGACTCAGGTGACCTGACACTCTATTAGTGTGAAAAAAATGATAAAAATTTTGTTTGGGTACAGCGTTTCATGACCGCGCAATTGTCATTCAAAATGCGACAGCGCTGAAAGCTGAAAATTGGCCTGGGTAGGAAGGGGGTAAATGTGCCCAGTAGGTAAGTGGTTAAAGATGCTGAACTAAACAGGGTGAACACTGGCCCATAGTATGGCAATTACTTTATTGCAGTAATGTTAAACCAACTTTGACCAATACAGGCAGGATCAAAAGTATCAGCATTAGCTAGCCCAAATAAATAAAGGTCCTCGTGTGCATATATTGCATAGTTCCCTATTAGTGAGTGGGTGCATGCATTCCTGTCAAAGGGGTACACCTGGAGGTAACTACAAGTACCCGGCACCCAATTGTCAGTATTAGCCGGCTACCATTGGGGCTCATCTGTAAGGTGGCGCAGTCCGTTTTCCCTTTAAGAGTGTGTAATGGATGGCTGATAGGCTGCTAAACAATGAGCATTCTCTATTGTATTACCTATGTCAGTGTAGCGATAAGCTCAGATGATTCAGCTCACCCCTCCTGGCATGCAACAGGACCCATATGCTTGGTGGTCTGCTGTCCCAGTAGTCTCTGATCTTCCTGATCCGGTTCTCACAAGGCTCAGTCTCTCACCGACGTAAGCAACAGATCTCTCCATTTTTTTCAGGCTAAGAAAATTTTCAGCAATAACTGAAAATATCTGTTCATCCTGCCAGAAAGCCAGTGTCCTTGTAAGTTTCTGAGCACTGAACTGAAATCTCTCAAGCAATATAATCAGATTTTCTAGCTGTCATCTGCAACCTACACACCCCCTCTTCCCTATGTAAGAAGATGAGGAAAAGAGGGAGGTGTTTGTAGGCCAAAGTTTAGAATGACAACTATGCTCTTTCATAGATACAGTACAGTAAGCGTTGTAACCCTAGAACACAAAATGTGTTACTGGCAGGATCACCCGTTCAAGCAGTAGTTTAAAAAAAATAGGCACTGGGCTGTTTAACCCCTTTCCACCCACGCCTGAAAGATGGCTACAGCGCAGGCTTAAAATGCCGGGAGGGCATCCATGGATATTTTTCCATGCTCACGCTGCCCGCGCGCCCCCTGTGGCTGGACTCGGCTGATCACAGATCTGGTAAATGGCCAATGACAGCTGATCACAGAAGTAAACAGAAGCTGATTATCGGCTTTTTTTCCCCTCAGGCTGACAGTGTGAGGAAAAAGGAAGAAAGCCGTTAACCGGCTTCTGTTACAGGTCCATCAGTCCCCTCAGTGCCCACCAGTGCCACTAATCAGTGCCCAGCAGTGCCATCTATCAGTGCCCATCAGTACTGCTAATCAGTGCCCACCAGTGCCATCAGTGCTGTCAATTAGTGCCCATCAGTGCCTCATCATCAGTGTCACTTATCAGTGCTGGCTATCAGTGCCCATCAGTGCCGGTTATCAGTGCCCATCAGTGCCGGCTATCAGTGCTCATCAGTGCTGCCAATCAGTGCCCATCAGTGCCTCATCATTAGTGTCACTTATCAGTGCTGCCTATCAGTGCCGCTTATTAGTCCTGCCTATCAGTGCCCATCAGTGCCACCTATCAGTGCCCATCAGTGCCGCCTATCAGTGCCCTTCATTGTCTCCTATCAGTGCCACCTATCAGTGCCCATCAGTGCCACCTATCAGTTCCCATCAGTGCCTACTGATCAGTGCCCACCAGTGCCACCTCATCAGTGCCGCCTCATCAGTGCCTATCAGTGCCCATCAGTGCAGCCTATCCGTGCAGCCTATCAGCGCACATCAGTGAAGGAGAAAAATTACCTGTTTGCAAAATTTTATAACAAACTATAAAAATACATTTTGTTTTTTATTTCAAAATTTTCGGTCTTTTTTTGTTTTTGTTTTTAGCAAAAAATAAAAAACCCAGCGGTAATAAAATACCACCAAAAAAAAAGCTCAATTTTTGTGAAAAAAATGATAAAAATGTCATATAAGTTCAATGTTGCATGACCGTGCAATTGTCATTCAAAGTATGACAGCGCTGAAAGCATCTCATACTAGCACATTATGACAGACTTACCTGAAAAACAAAGCCCTCCAGCGGCGCGCTGTCACCCCTGAAGGCGCTTCCATTTTCACCTTGTCCTTCTTCGATATGAATGGCCAAGCAGGCAATGACATCACTCCTGCACAGGCACAGTGCGCATGCGCCATTGACGTTACCGGCTGCATCTAAAGTAAATATCTCCTAAACAGTACAGGTTTAGGAGATATTTACTGTACCTACAGGTAAGCCTTATTATAGGCTTACCTATAGGTAAACATCATACATGGGAGTTTACTCCCACTTTATCTGCTTAGGTATAAAAAGAATACAAATGTAGCCACCAAATCTAAGAACTGGTAGGCTGTAATATATTACATTTTTGCTTTTGGGTTTAGAATACCCTTAACTTTTTTCTCTCTATTCTTGGTATCTAGTTTTCTTATTTTGCCAGTTTTCCTTTTATTAAACTCCTAACACTTTTTTGTTTTTGTTTTTTCTTTTTGTAGCATTAGTGAATAAAGGAATAAAGATATTAAATTGTATTATTTGATTCACAGATAATCACAAAAGGGGAAATGGCGTTGCTAGAAAATTGTGGAAGTATGCATAAGTTTCACCTAATCAAGACAAATAGTAGATTGATGTATAACAGTGGGAGATCTATATGGGACAGTGAGAAATATACATGTGAAGATAGATCCCTGTATAATGTAATGAATCATCCACAGGAGCTAATGCAAAGCAGAAGGAAATGCAAACCAGATTCACACCTAAAAAATATATAATATATATATATAACTAACCACTATAAAATTGATGACTGATAATATGTCCTAATTGCTATATAAAGAATGTATATACATAGCAAAGTGACGGATACCAAATAAATCAAAAAAGAAGGTGTGTGTATAAAATAAACAAATAATAAAAGTGAAATACAATCGATAAATGGAAAAAGAACTGTGTAGCAAAAAACTTATTGCAAACACAGCCAATAAAAAACACAAATATATGTATAAAAATAAATAAATGAAATAAACACTCAGTCCATCAGTGAGGTAATATAAAAGAAAGTCTCTTAATATTAAAAATCCATATACCTAATAAAGTGATTATTTTCAAGTGATGCGACTTTATCTCGACTTCTGTGCAACAAACAATAAAGTGACTTGTGCTGTTTTTCATGTAATGCGACTTTATCTCGACTTCTGTGCAACAAACAAGGTGACTGCAAGGTGTTGCACAGAAGTCGAGATAAAGTCGCACCACATGAAAAACAGCACAAGTCACTTTATTGTTTGTTGCACAGAAGTCAAGATAAAGTCGCATCACTTGAAAATAATCACTGGATTTTTAATATTAAGAGACTTTCTTTTATACTACCTCACTGAAGGACTGTTTATTTCATTTATTTATTTTTATACATATATTTGAGTTTTTTATTGCCTGTGTTTGCAATAAGTTTTTTGCTACACAGTTCTTTTTCCATTTATCGATTGTATTTCACTTTTATTATTTATTTATTTTATACACACACACCTTCTTTTTTTATTTATTTGGTATCAGTCACTTTGCTATGTATATACATTTTTTATATAGCAATTAGGGCATATTATCAGTCATCAATTTTATGGTGGTTACTTATATATAATTTATATTTTTTTAGGTGTGAATCTGGTTTGCATTTCCTTTTGCTTTGCATTAGCTCCTGTGGATGATTCATTACATTATACAGGAACTTACCTTCACATATTTTTGCTTTGTATTAGCTCTTGTGGACGATTCATTACATTATACAGGGATCTATCTTCACATGTATATTTCTCACTGCCCCATATAGATCTCCCACTGTTATACATCAATCTACTATTTGTCTTGATTAGGCGACACTTATGCATACTTCCACAATTTTCTAGCAGCGCCATTTCCCCTTTTGTGATTATCTGCCTTTTGGGCACTACTTTGTGGTGTCTTTGTTTGGGGAGGCTGCAGCTATATATTTTTGCCTAAGTGCGGAATCCTTTGTTTTAATTATTTGATTCATGCCTATATAACTTTGCCTTGCTTTGTACCAGTAATATAAGAATTTTTAATAGAGGGGACAAATCTAAACTTTGCATCTACAGTAAAAAGTCAAATACTTTTTTTTTTTTACATTTAGCTAATTATCTTCTTTAACCACTTTAAGACCGGGCCTATTTTTCAAACTTGTTGTCTGCGAGTTAAAATATTTATTTTTTTTGCTAGAAAGTGACTTTTTTTTCTAACACCCTAGAGAATAAAATGGCGGTCGTTGCAATACTTTCTGTCACACCGTATTTGCGCAGCGGTCTTACAAGCGCACTTTTTTTGGAAAAATTCACTTTTTTAAATTAAAAAATAACACAACAGTAAAGTTAGCCCAATTTTTTTTCATACTGTGAAAGATAATGTTACGCCAAGTAAACTGATACCCAACATGTCACGCTTCAAAATTGCGCCCGCTCGTGGAATGGCGACAAACATTTACCCTTAAAAATCTCCATAGGTGACGTTTAAAAAATTCTACAGGTTGCATGTTTTGAGTTACAGAGGAGGTCTACGGCTACAATTATTGCTCTCGCTCTACCGGTCGCGGCGATACCTCACAAGTGTGGTCTGAACACCGTTTTCATATGCGGGAGCTACTAACGTATGCATTCGCTTCAGCACGGGAGCTCGTAGAGACGGGGCGCTTAAAGTTTTTTTTTTCTTATTTATTTTACCTTTTCTTTTTTCTTTGTACACTGTTCTTTTAAAAAAAATAGCGTCACTTTTTTTATTCCTATTACAAGGAATGTAAAAAAAGCATGGCAGGACCTCTTGAATATAAGATCTGGGGTCAAAAAGACCTCAGATCTCATATTTATACTTAAATGCAAAAAAAAAAAAAAAAAAAAGTTATTTGAAAAAAAAAAAAAAAGTCTCTTTAAGAGCTATGGGCGGTGATGTTTTGACGTCGCTTCCGCCCTGCAATGGTATGGAGACGGGTGGGGGCCATCTTCCCCTCACTCAGCTCTATACCTAACACGGAAGAGGACCCGATCGCATCCGCTGCAGCCGGCGGCTCCGGTAAGCGGCGGAGGGCCCCCTCCCGCTGCTCATAAAAGTGACCTTGCGGCGAATCCGCCGCAGAGATCACTTTTATCTTGAAGCGGACCGCCCGCTAAAGAATGGGATACCGGGGTTATGGCAGCTAACTGCTGCCCTAACAACGATATCCCTCTTCGAAGCGTTCCGTTTTAGTGGTTAAAATATTTAGAAAACATTTATACTCTTGATGGGCACCATCACCAAAAGAAAATCCTTTGTATGGCCCAGTAAAACAATCCATGTATGACATCACGATCATAGGTAATGGCTATATTATGAAATGCAAAATCATTTGCTATTCCTTAAAGTAGAATTATAGGCAAAACTTTTTTTTTTTCATTTTGGATAGAGTAAGGGAGGGTTATAACTCCTGTCAGATATTTTTTTCGCCATCTATGTCCCATTTCGGAGATTTTCCTTCACTTCCTGTCCCATAGCCAAACAGGAAGTGAGAGGGAAATTCCTGCAAATTAAGGGAATCCATTGGGCCCCCCAGGTCACCAGAACTAGTGTCCCCATTGGAAGATTTCCCCTCTGTTACTTTTCTGGGGAAAACCCAAAATGTGGGATTTTCTTTTACTTTCACTTTCAATGATAATGCTAAACAGGACAAACAGAGAGGGGGAATCTCCTTAACGGAGGCACAGACAGCAATACAAAACTGACAGGGGTTCTAATCCCTCTCCACTCCATCCAAAAAAAGTTGCCTTTAGTTATACTTTGAGGGTTAAACAACAGGTATATAAGACAGAGTGGTTGACATGTAGCTCCTTTAGAGCCCATTACACAGGGGCAACTTTGGATCCGACTTCAAGTCGCCCCAAGTCGCCCCTAGTCGCCTCAAGTCGCGCTACATGAAAAAATCAATGTAAATGAATGGATCTGTCTTAATGCACACTACTGCAGTCGCTCCGACTTCAGAAAAGGTTCCTGTACTACTTCAATCCGACTTGAAGGCAACTTGTACCCACTGATTTCAATGGAAGTTGCCTCCAAGTCTGATCACTGTTCATACTGAGGCAACTTTACAGGAAGCAGAAAGGAAAAAGAAAGTAATTTCCTCCACTAAACAGCCAGCCCCCTCCTTCTCACACACAGCTGATAAGCTCTGATTGGCCACTTGTAAAGTTCCCTGTCCTGGAGGTGACTTCAAGTTGTGTTGTAAGTTGCCCCAAGTCGTGCTGTGATTCATACTCAAGTCGTGTCCAAGTTGCCTCCCAAAGTCGCGCTGGAAGTCGTGTTGCCCCTGTGTGAATGGGCTCTTAGGCCTCAAGCTAGTGGTTTTCCTACAAACTTACAAATAACAGTCTACATTTGTTCTTACCAAGGACAGGAAAAAATCGACAACATCTCCATTTTGCGGATGCATCTTAAGACTGTGTGCAACCCTCCTAGTGGGCAGCAGGGGTCAGCAAACCAATCCTGAGATGGGAGAGAAAAGCATTGCGTTAGGTAGTAGACATATGCACTGACAAAAAATTTGTTCGTTTTCGTTTCATTCGTCTTTTTGCTTTTTTCAGAAATTCGAAAATTTGGAAATTCGAAAATTCAGTATTCAGAAATTAGGAAAAACGAAAATTCGGAATTTCAAACTTTCGGATTTCCGAATTTCCAAATTTTCGAACTTTCAAATCTCCGAATTTCGAATTTTCGGATTTCCGAATTTCGAATTTTCGAATTTCCGAATTTCGAATTTCCAGATTTCCAAATTTCCGAATTTCTGAATTTCGAATTTCGGAATTTCTGAATTTCGTATTTCCGAATTCCGAATTTCCGAATTTTCGGAAATTCCAAAATTTGAAAATCCGAAAATCTGAAAAAAAGAAAGAAAATCAGTAAAATTCTAAATAATAACTAACTATTATATTATAGGCATTGGGATTTCCTTTCAAATTTGGCTGTTCGGCATTCGTTATTTCAGATCATTCGTAATTTCGGATAAATTCGTACTCGTTAGGTTAACTAACAGCCAAATTTGAAAGGAAATTCCAATACCTATAATTTAATATTTATTATTAGTTAGACATTATTTCAGATTTTCGAATTTTCAGATTTTCATTCTTTTGAATTTTCAGATTTTCATTCTTATCCTTGGATTTTCATATTTTCAAATTTCCAAATTTTAGAATTTTTAAATGTATGAAATTTCGAATATTTGAATTTCCGAATTTTGAATTTCTGAAATTTCGAATTTCTGAAATCTCGAATTTTTGGAAATTCGGAAATTTGAAAATTCGGAAATTCGTACTTTCGGAAACTCGAAATTCGGAAATTCGGAATTTTGTAATTTCGGAAATTCGGAATTTCGGAAATTCAGAAATTTCGGAAATTGAAAGATTCGGAAATTTCGGAATGAACAAATTTGTCAAAATTTGTTAAAAAATGAATTCGGAACTAAACGAATTGCACATGTCTATTAGGTAGAAGTTATCTTTCGGATAGATATAGATTAAAGCCAAACTTCAGGCAGATATAACACTTTAAAGCAGCTGTGAATGCGTTAAAACAATATACAGTACATTTTTTTTTAAATATAAGCAGTGTATGTACCTGAATTGAATCTAATCTGGTAAAAGTCTTTTGCAGTCCCTGTACAGCAGAGCTGGAATAAGAGAGGAAGTAGTAGCAGTGCAAGGAGCCAATCAGTCAGTAGCATCATTAGCGCCAGGCACCCAGGGCATATGCAGCACATCTTGCCGTGCCACTATTTCCGACACTGCAGCAGCCGGCATCCCTCCATTGGCTGCCATCTGTCACAGCAGTGAAACAGTAAATGTCAGACCAAGGGAAGCTTCCCTAAGGGTCCTCCTCGAGTCCTCAGCTCCCACCATAACACAAGGAGCCGGACAGGGAAAACATCTCTTGGCATTGAACCTCACTGTATTTTAGGTCTGTGCTGGGAGGGATGCTCTGGAGGGAAGTAAGTGGAATTTTGCTGGGAAGGGAAGAAGATTTATAATGGGAAGGGGGATTGTGGATGTGGGGGGAATTGTGCTAGAAGAGGGGAGAGGATTCCTTTTGGCAGAGGTTGAGAGGGATTTGTGCTGGGAGGGGGATTTGATGGGGCGCAAGATGATTTGTGCTGGGAAGGGGGAATTGGGGAGCGCAAGACGATTTGTGCTGGGAAGGGGGAATTGGGGGGCGCAAGATGATTTGTGCTGGGAAGGGGGAATTGGGTGGTGGGGCAAAGATTTGTGCTAGGAGGGTTAAAGAGGCATTCCAGCCTGGGGGGGAAAAAAATTAAAAGTCAGCAGCTGCAAATACTGTTGACTTTAAATATAAGGACACTTACCTTTTCAGGGATCCTGCAATGTCGGCACCCAAAGCTGATCCGTCCACCATTTTTACTAAGGGAAACAGGAAGTGAAGCCTTGTGACTTCACAGCTTGTCTCCTACTGCACATTCCCGCGAGTCGCGCTGCGCTTTCTGAATGGTCCCATTGTCTTCTGGGATCTGTGTGTCTCCCAGAAGGCAGCGGGGGGGGAGGGAGGAGAAGGGGCCGGAGATTGCGCAGATCGCTGCACAACTATTGAGGCGATCTTACCCAGAAGTGGGACCGGCTACCTATTTTTGAAAGGTATCCGCTCCCCCCCCCCCCCCCCCCGAAAAAGATTGTGCAGGAGAAGGGGGGAGAAAGCAAACAAGCAGAGCTTCCCCTTTTGGGTGGAGCTCCGCTGTAAGAGCCCTTTCACACTGACAGTGCAGGGGCGTTGGCGGTAAAGTGCCGCTAGTTTTAGTGGCGGTTTATCGTCATTTTAGAGGTGCTTTTCAGCCGCTAGCGGGTTGCTTTCAATCCCTGCTAGCAGCAGAATAAAGCGTTAAAAGCGCCCACAAAGCGCCACAGCTGAGGCGATTGATTTTAATGGGCAGGGGTGCTTTAGGAGCAGTCTATACACCGCTCCTAAATCACCCCAAAGATGCTGCTTGCAGGACTTTTTCTAGCGTCCTGCCAGCGCAGCGCTCCAGTGTGAAAGGGGTCTAAGCATTCAGATTAGTGCTGGATTTTTGGAGAAGGGAGAGTGGGGCTTTTTTGCTAAAAAAGTAAAAGAGTATTGCTTGCAGGGGAAATTTTGCACTCTCCTGACCCCTACACTGTGCATTACACTCCCCTGACCTGCTGCACTCTTTTTTTGTTTTGTACTCCTGACCCCTGCTGTGTATTGCATACTCCTGCTTCCTGCATTCTGTGTGTTGTGTACTCCTGACCCTTGCGCTCTATGCACTGCACACCCCTAACCCTAGAACTCTGTCTTACAGACTCCTGCACTATATTCACCAGGGCTCACAATACCAAGTCCTGAGCTACTAGCCAGGTCTTAAGAGTTATTTACCATCAGTTGCCCCACCCAACCGTTACCCTGCCCTGCCCCTAAACACGCCCTTGTAAATTATCTCACGAAATGGCACTGTTAAATGTTTTATGCAGAATTAAGTTACAAAAAGAAATATTAACAACTTTAACGATATTAACATAAAGCATATTTCATTGATCTGACTGTGATAAGTAAAATAAGGATAAAATATGATTGGCTACTATAGGCACTGTACACATCATTACTGCTTTGTTAAGTAATTATTTTAATGCCATATTAAATATAGCATTAAAAAAAAGTGTTACTAAACCTACAACAGTAAAATCAGTCTGTATATGCAGCATAGCATGCTTGTTTTACTCACTGTGGAACTTAAGGGGTTGATCTCTCAGATTGTGTAAAAAAAGGCTGTTTTATCCTGTATACACAGATCCTCCCCCTCCTGCACTCTATATCAGGGGAAGGCCAGCTAACACAGGCAGAGTAGCCGACCTGCACATGCTCAGTTGTATCTTTTATGCTGGAGAGAACATTTACTTGTTGATCAAAGCTAGCCAGGTCACATGATATTGACATCACACATGTGGGCGTGTATACAGGATGCAGTGGAAATCTCCTCCTTCCTGAACTCTCAGCACTGGAGAAACTGTGCAGTTTATCATGTAACCGTGGTATACAGATCATCCAAAAAGGTATATAGTGGCAGTATTTTAATGTAAAAAGAAGATTTATAAGCTGTGGGCACTGTGGGAGGCGGATTAACTATTTTTATATTACTGGGTTTAGTAACACTTTAATTTTTCCTACTAAAAAGCTGGTGATTGGTTGCTAGGCAGTCTGAACAGGCAATCACCAGCTTGTTAATAGGAAAAGTAAACTTTGGCAGCTCCCGCCCAACCCCCCGCCCCCACCCCCACCTCGTCTAGTTTTTTTATGACTCCCGCTGTATGGCAGGCCCTGTTAAGGGAATGGGGGGAAGGGGCAGAGGCTGGAAGGAAAATTGGCTCCTGTTCATCCCCGCGACTGCCCTCCCCCCGCCCCGGTGTAGCTCCACACTCGCCCTCAGCTTATTTCCACTCGCCTAATGTGAGCAGGTGAGTGGAAATTTGGAGGGCTGATATACACTATATTGTACTCTTCATACTTCTCACCATAGGGATCATTGCCTGGACAGTTGCTGGCTGCTTAGCAATCCCTAACTATTGAAATGAAATTCTTCTTTAAGGTAGGCTTAAACAAAGTGATCCATCTATTTTCAGTGTACACAAAATCATAGGTAATGGAAGTTTTTTTTTAATTATTGTGCTGACGTTTGTGTGTGTTTGTGAGACTCTTACTTTGGTTTTGTTCATCCATGCCCCTTGAGCCCCTCCCACTGTTAACAGTTTGCCTACACCTATTAACCGCTGTGCTTGCCACATTGCTATTCTTCTTTGGGGTTCCCAAAGGTACCTTTGACACCCATGCAGATTTAAAAGACAAATTAATGCATCTCTATAATGTTAAGGCATACCTCACAACTTTTAAACTTTGGAATGAGAGACACTTGAGGGAAGAAGTCCTTTGCAGCAGAAGGGGCTTAAGGAGTGTGGTGGACAGGAATATCAGAGGAGAAGGGTTTGCAGGGCAGTGTACGGGGGTCAGCAGGGCAGAGAAGAGGCATCACAAGGGCAGAGGACAGAGGATAGGGAGTCAGTAGGGCAGGGTACTGGGGTCAGCAGGATGGAAGACAGGGGGTCAGTAGGGCAGGGTAAAGGAGTCAGCAGGACGGAAGACAGGCAGTCAGTAGGGCGGAAGACAGAGGAAGTCAGTAGGGCAAGGTACAAGGGTCAGCAGGACAGAAGACAGGGGGACAGTAGAGCACGGTACAGGAGTCAGCAGGAAGGAAGGCAGGGGGTCAGTAGGGCACCGTACAGGGGTCAGCAGGACAGAAGACCGGGGGTCAGTAGGGCAGGGTATAGGGGTCAGCAGGACAAAGGAAAGGGTGGTCAGTAGAGCAGGTTACAGGGGTCAGCAGGACAGAAAACAGGGGGTCAGTAGGGCGGGGTACAGAGGTCAGCAGGACAGAAGAAAGGGGGGTCATTAGGGCAGGGTAAAGGGGTCAGCAGGACAGAAGAAAGGGGGGTCACTAGGGCAGGGTAAAGGGGTCAGCAGGACAGAAGAAAGGGGGGTCACTAGGGCAGGGTAAAGGGTTCAGTAAGACAGAAGACAGGGGGTCAGTAGGGCAGCGTACAGGGGTCAGCAGGACAGAACACAGGGGGTAAGTAGGGCAGGGTACAGGGGTCGGCAGGACAGAAGATGGGGTCAGTAGAGCAGGGTACAGGGGTCAGCAGGACGGAGGAAAGGGGGTCAGTGGGGCAGGGTACAGGGGTCAGAATGGAGGATGGGGGTCAGTAGGGCAGGGTATAGGGGGTCAAAACCTCCCCATTCCCCTTAACCAAAATGCCTCCACCCCCTCCTAGCACAAATCCCCCCCATCTATCCCACTTTACTTTTACACCCCCCCATTGCCCCTCCTTTACACTCCCCAATGACTGCCCCCTTGTCACATGGGACCCCCATCGTAGTACCTTCAAGCTGACAGCAGGCTGATTCTCCTCTTGAGTCCAGCGATCAGTGGGCAGGGCTTTCCGTCATGGACAAGGAGGCCCCTCCTCTGCAAGTGTCTTGCTGTAAGCTAGCCCTCCTCCTTTGCAAGTGACACTTACACAGACCTCAGATCGCCGTTCTGGCAGAGTGGAGTGCATGCTCCCTGCCTACTCCTCTGTACAGGCAAACAAAACATCACAGCTGGAGGAAGAGGGGTGGGTTCAGTGCATTCCACTCTGCACTGTACGTGTGTGCATGTCAGAGGCAGCCAGACCGGCGGGATGTTGACTGGCGGCTTCCATACACAGTGTTGCTCATGGCGTGCGGGAATCAAGACACTCCGCACACGTCATGGGCGATCCGGGACTCAGCCCTAATTCGCTGGGACAGGGACCGATTTCCGGGACGGTCCCGGTGAATCAGGAACGGTTGGGAGGTATGGGTAAAGTGTACCTAAAGGCAAAACTTTTGAAAGATTTGGATAGAATAGATTGGAACACATGTTAGGAAGAGGCTGAGAGCAATAGGAAGGACTTTTCTGTGTTAAGAATACATACTGAAAAAGAGTTGTTTTTTTAAACCAGAGTTTAGTGTCACTTTAAGTTTTCTAATAATAACTTCCTCAACATTTACAGGCATTGTCTGTGTGGGATTGCAATGTTTACTAGACTGCATTGGTAGTTTAGAATAAGAGAGATGAGTTGTCCTATAAACTAATATCCTGCTTTGTGATTAAACTGGAGCTCTTTAAAATTGCTTCTGGTGCTGTAAAATGATACAAAGAATAGGTGGAAAACTATAAAACTCAGCCTTTGTATGTAGCAATATACAGTAAACAGGTTTATAATACGTGACGTGCTGTATAAATGTGTAAACCTTCACTTGCTATTTCTTCCGTTACAGAGGTCTGCAATAAAAGTATATTTGTATGCCACTTTCCTTTATTTAGATTGAACATGTTATATGTGCTATTGCAATATGTGCTAAGACATTAACAGTACTTTCCCTCACAGGGAGTTTTATTCAGCTGTACCCTTGGCAACCCCCCACCCTGGGCCAGATTCCTGGGAGAGGTTAATTTCACTTGATATGAGGCAGGTCTTTCCCCCATTTAACTTAAAATCACATCATCAAACTGCCCTGCATGCTGTTATACAGTAAAATCATTTTACATTCATTAAGTAAAAATTTTTTGCTTTACCTACAATTACAGTTTTTCCACTTCCTGGTTGAGTGAGGCACTGGTGATGTAACCCTGGCTTCACAGATGCATCCTGGGAAGTTCCTGTCACATATTTTAGGAGGAAGACCCAGAGATCTAGATCTAGTAAACCCACGGGTCGGGGCCACTGTAGGACTGCAGAAAGTTTCTCTGGGTCCATCGAAAAACACAGCAGTGGAAATTACATAACCCAGGAATTTAACCTGTTCACGATGGAACTCGCAATTCTCCAATTTACAATACAGGTTTTTTTCTCTCAGCCCCTGAAGCACACGACAGACATCTGTGTGGTGGCTCTCTAGGGACTTGGAAAATATGAGGATATCGTTGAGATAAACCACCACACATAGCTGCAACAAATCTCGAAGAACATCGTTGATAAATTCCTGGAAAACTGCCGGAGCGTTGCAAAGGCTAAATGGCATTACGAGGTACTCATAATGGCCATTTCTGGTATTAAACACAGTTTTCCATTCATCGCCCTCCTTGATCCTTAAGAGATTGTATGCCCCTCTCAAATCAAGCTTCGTGAAAACCGTTGCTCCGCTCAGTTCACCACTCTTCTGCCCTGTACACACGGTCGGATTTTCTGACAGAATAAGTGTGATTAGATTGTGTTGTCGGAAATTCCGATTGTGTGTGGGCTCCATCTGACTTTTTCCGTCGGAATTTCCGACACACAAAGTTTGAGAGCAGGCTATAAATTTTTCCAACAACAAAATCCAATCGGTTAAATTCCGATCGTGTGTACACAAATCCGACGCACAAAGTGCCATGCATGCTCTGAAAAAATTAAGAGGAAAGACGAAAGCTATTGGCTACTGCCCCGTTTATAGTCCCGACGTATGTGTTTTACATCACCGCGTTCAGAACGATCGGATTTTCCGACAACTTTGTGCGACCGTGTGTATGTAAGACAAGTTTGAGCCAACATCTGTCAGAAAAAATCCATGGATTTTGTTGTCGGAATGTCCGATCGATGTCCGACCGTGTGTACAGGGCATTCCTCTTCACAAAGAAGAAACCAGCTCCAGCAGTAGACGAGGATTTGCATATGAATCCTTGAGAGAGTGCGTCTGCAACATACTCCTCCATGGCCTTGTCCCCCAAAACTGACAAAGAGTAAACACGGCCACAAGGGGGTATGGCACCAGGTTGAAGGTCAATTGCGCAATCATACGACCGGTGTGGAGGCAAACTTCCGGCTTGACCTTTGTCAAAGACATTGCAAAACTCATGGTACTCCTCTGGCAGGGAGGAAAGTGAAGAGGTGCACAGGACCTTAGCCACATCCTGAAAACATATCTTGCTGCATTGTGGCGACCAGGAAAGAAACACAGCATGAAGCCAATCAAAAGAGAGGTTGTGCCTCTGTAACCAAGGATAACCAATAACCACCGGAAACTTAGGTGAGGAAATTACTTGGAATTGGAATATCTCATGGTGAAGAGCCCCTACGGCCATGGACAATGGAGCAGTCTCATGAGTCACATGGGCAGGCTGTAGAGGTCTCCCATCAAAAGCCTCAATGGCAAGTGGAGTGGCACAAAGCTGCAGCTGTATCGAGTGCATAGATACAAAGGCAGCATCAATGAACAGGCCTGCAGCCCCAGAGTCGATTAGAGCCTGTATCTCGATGGACAACTCAGACCAAGAAAGGGTAACTGGAACCAGGGGCATATGCTTCTGGATAGCTGGGGACGAAACAACGCCACCTAAGGTCTGTCCCCTACAGGAACTTAAGGTTCAGGCGTTCCCTGGACGGGTAGGACAAGACTTAAAAAAGTGACCTGGCCACAATTAAGACACAATCTCTCCCTCCTCCTAAGGGTTCTCTCATCCGCAAAGAGACGTGTGAAGCCCAACTGCATGGGTTCCACTGCACTGACCGACTCAGTACCAGGAGGCATGGGAGGTGAGGGAGGCATGGGTGGGACTGCAAAGCTCGGAGACAAATGTACAGGCGCTCCTTAAAAGAGAGTCTTTCTCTGAGTCTGGAGTCAATGAGGATGGCAAACGTGATCAACTTCTCCAGCTCAGTAGGTATATCTCGGGCTATTATCTCATCTTTGATGGTATCCGAGAGACTGTGAGAAAAAGCAGCCACGAGGGCATCATTGTTCCAAGCAACCTCTTCTGCCAGAGTAAGAAATTCAATGGCATAATCGGCAACAGTTCTTGTACTCTGTTTGATGGACATGAGCCTCTTGGCAGCAGAAGCGGAGCGTGCTGGAACTTCAACTACCCTTTTGAAGGAAGCCACAAATTCTGGGTAACTCAGGACAGCAGATTTTTGTGTCCTCCATAGAGGGTTTGCCCAGGGCAAGGCTCTCTCAGAAAGCAAAGATATCACGAAACCTACTTTGCTTCTGTCCGTGGGGCAGCCTGGGGCAGCATCTCAAAGTATATCTCAACCTGGTTGAGAAACCCTCTGCATTGAACTGGATCACCCCCAAATCGCTGGGGAAGCAGAGCGGAACCAGACATACTTCTTAAGGAGGTAATACTCGAGGCAAATGCCTGCACAGAGACTAGAGCAGCAGCAGGGACGGCCTGCAACACAGGTTGTACCGCAGCAGCCACAGTGGGAGATTCCAGGTGAGCTGTGGAGCGTCTGTAACGCTATGGCAAACTGATCCATGTGGTGATCCTGCTCATCCAATCTGGAAAAAATATTACCAACAAGTGGATTAACTGCATCTTCTCAATTCATGGCCTTCGCTTACTGTCAGGAACCATGAATGAGACAGAAGTGCAGTAAAAATCACATTGTTTAATAATAATAATACTAAAAGGTAAATAGAACAAACGTGGTCAAAACATAGCCAGAGTTCGGTAACCAGAACGGATAGTCAGACAAGCCAGGACGTCAGGGAGCCAGGGATCAGCGTACTTCAGAACAAGCCAGGAAATCAGCAAACCGGAGAATCAGAGTAGTGGAACAGCAAGCAGGATCAGGAACTAGAAGGGACGTCAGCCAAGCAAGTCTTAACAGGAACACAGGAGAGAGTCTCTTGATATGTTGACCAAGGCGAAGGCAGAGAGGATCTGGACTGAACAGCTTAAGTAGCCAGCAGGACTGACGAGCAGGATATCATCACCAGGTGAGTCACTGTGGAAACATTAGAGCTGGCAATTAACCGAAAGCCTGCTCTGAGATAGAAGGACTGATCCCAACCCTGACAGGCACTCTCTCTGGCGATGGCCCAACTCTTGAAAGCCCCAGCATCGGGATGGTGACCTTGCCCTCCTTACACCTTGGAGTAAAATTACTGTCTGCACTCCTGGAACCCTGGGAGTTTGTCTGCATTTGAATCCTCCCTTCTTTCAATTTCTGCATGGCCACCTCCCATGGAGTTGTCTGGTTACAGATGGGTCTATCAGTTTCCAGCCTACAACGGCCATGGGTGCATTTAGGCCTGTACGTCTCTGCTCCTAACACACTATGGCTGCTTCTACCATTTTGTGGAACTTCAAATTGGAGTTGCTTCTACCTTTTCAGACAGTAGTCCATCTACAATTTGCTCTTTCAGCCATCTTTGTACATCACCATAGCTTGGCCATCCTACTTGGCCCTTTTGCCTACAGCACATCTCAGCTCCTATGTCGTGCAGATCCTGACATTTTGCAGAATGGATTCTCCCACTCTGCACTGCTACTAAGTGGTTAACTATCCTGTTAAGGGAAGAATCAAGGTCTCCAATGTGTGGTGCAGAATCAACCTTCTTGCTTCTCCTTCTAAAGTTTTAAAATAATTGTAAAGGTTTTTTTTTTTTTTTAAATAAAAAAAATGTCATACTGACCTGCTCTGTGCAAGAGTTTTGCACAGAGCAGCCCTGATCCTCCTTTTCTGGGGTGCCCTGGTGCTCCTGGCTCCTCCTCCTCATAGGGTGCCCCCACGGAGAGCCGATTTCCATGGGGGCACCTGTGCGGGCATGCTCACGAGTCCTGCTGCTGCATCCGTTGACACAGACAGCAGGACTTGGCCCCGCCCCCGGATCCTGCCTCACTGGATTTGATTCACAGCAGTGGGAGCCAATCTATCCAATGAGGACACGAGACAGCGGCTGGGCTTGTGCTTGTTGCTGGAACGATCGGGTTCAGGTCCGGGGGACAGCTGAAGCACAAAAGGTTTTTCACCTTAATGCATAGAATACATTAAGGTGAAAAACCATGAGATTTTAAAACCCCTTTAATGGACAGTTCTGTTTGCTTAGCTGACAGGATTCTATATGATCAGATCAGACCCTGCAACTTCCTGTCACCCAGGTCCTGACCTTGAATAAGGGATTAATTATTGCAGGGGGAGAAGGTTGCCTGCTTTTCTCTGGAGAAGTACTGCCGGAAGCCGCTTTCACACCACTGCCATCACCATTGTTTGACATGGCCGATCCTGTTTGTGACGCCAAATGTAGCGGGATACTTAATTGGCTAAAATATCAGACAGAGAGTAGCATTTTACTAAACCTGTTCAAAGTTTGAATCAATAATGCAAAGCAGTGTCAGAATGGCAAAGAGCATGCATACACTGAAGAATAATACAGTCACGTGGCTGCTTAGTATATTCTATTTAGCGGTAGGGGGCTGCTAAGTGATGTGGCCCACCTGTCACCCTGCCCAGCCCGGCATTCACTTCTCAGACACTCCAAGACAATGAACAGTCCATAAGCTTTGTTTTGTTATTTTATTGGGGAAATTGAACTTGGATGGGGTAAGGGAAATATGGGATGCCCAGTGGAAATAGCAGACACTTGCTTCGGACAAACTATATACACACCTATGTATATACGCTAATCCCCCTCCAGCACAACTCTTGTTGCTGACTATCAATCCTCAGCTCCTCCAGCACCTTACTTGCTTGAGTTTCCAGGCACAGCTAGCACCGCGTGTTTAGGCCCAAAACAGCCAGGCCTTAGAAATTGCCTTTTGCAAGCAGGGACCGCGAGCCCCTCTAGTGTAGCAGTAGAACGTTTTTGGTGCTAGTTGTCCTACCTTCAGCTACTGAGCCCAGTAACTCATCTTCAGGCCCTGCCAGCCCTCCTGGCTGCAGCTGCCCATCTCCACTGCCCATGACACCACAGTCCACTCCACTGGCTCTGCACAAACCCAGACTGCATGCTCCCAGTCCTCTCAGGTGTGCCTCCCCAGTCCTCCTGACATGTCACTCACCAGCCCTCCTAGCTGGGACCAGTTGCTCCTCTCTCTGAAGACTTGCCCGGCAATGCTCTCTCCTGCTGTCCTCTCTTGCTCCTACTGTGCCTCCTGTCCAGGACACCTCCACGATTTCTTGAAGGGCCCTGTCCGCACCTGAGCCCAGGCCCAAGGTCACCCCCCCCCTCAAACTGGGGGGCTCCCTCGAAGGCCCAGGCAGCTTAGCATTCCATCTTGAAAGCTCTAAACAACTCCAACTTCTCCCCAGCTGGGCTGACTCAGGGTATTTAAGGAGGCCTGCCCCCTGCCAATCATGGTTGGAGATTGGTCAGGGCTCTTTAGAATACCCCAGACAGCTCCACCTCTCCTCCTCTCTTTCCAGAATCTTCCAGAAAAAGAGGGAGGTCTCAATGACACTGCCTGTGAGTCACCAGCTGCTACCCTGAGCCACTCCCAGCCCAGACTAAATCAAAACAAACAGGCCTGGCTGCCAGCCAGGCCTGCCTAAATGTACCTAATCATAACCAAAAATCCTCACTCTAGCACCTACCTACCTAGAGGGTGCTACATCTATATAAGATTCTATAGCAGTGATGACGAACCTTGGCACCCCAGATGTTTTGGAACTACATTTCTGATGATGCTCAACTACACTGCAGAGTGGATGATCATCATCTGAAATGTAGTTCCAAAACATCTGGAGTGTCAGGGTTTGCCATCACTGCTTTATAGCAACAGAGAGTCTAGCTGAGAACCACTACTTTAAAACAGTTCAGAACAAAGACAGTTACTTGCACTTATCCTCATGAACAGCATCTGTTAGTAAAGTCCAGGGCAGCTCTGGTAACACATCCCTGGCCGGGATCCCTGGCCGGAGACAAAGCGTCAACCCACTGCAACTGTAGTATTCTGGTAGCAAGGGCCTGATTAACATAGAGGCTATTGGAGCTGCAGCTTCAGGCCCCTTACCTTAAGATAGGCCCATTTAAAAAAAAAAAAAATCATAAAAAAAACTATTGACTTTGAGGGTCGTGGCTCAGCAACCAGGGGTCACATAGAGCCCAAATTTAGGGGGTAGGTAGCTGAAGGTCTGGGGCTCCTATCCCCTATAGTCCTGGAGATACAGGGCTCCTTGCGCAGCCTGTCAGAAGCTACATACAGAGCGGCCAGTTTAAATACAAGCTGGCACACTCTGTTTGCAGCAGACTGAGAGGATGAGCTCACAGTGCCTCTCCTCACTTCTTGTCAGAGGCACTGAGCTCAATGGACAGCTTGGAGCCTGCAGAGTTTGACAGGCAGCACCGCCTGTCAAACTCGCTCGCAGTAGCAGCATACTCCAACAATGTAAAACTGCCATTCAGCAATGTAAAAAAAAAAAAAAGGAGGCGGCAGTAGCACCTCATGAACGCCTGTCAGCTGCTGCTGTACCACTCGTTGAAAAGCAATACACCACAGATCACTTTTCAGAGGGCAGTAAGCATTACTGCAAATGTTAAAGAAACACTTCATCCATTTCACACTCACCACCAACCAGGTCACTCCCCAGCCTCTTTCCATGTTAGCCACCTCCCTTCAACTTATATCACAGGTGACCATTTCCCAACCTGCAGATGACAGACCCTAAAGATATCACTTCCAGTTACTTCCCCCACCCGCTGATTGATATCCCTCTATGACCACCTCACACCCCTCTGCTGACAGACGTCTCTCCCCAGCCTGTCCCCACACACCCTCTCACCTGCTGAGATGTGGATGGGGGAATCACTCCCGCAGTGTTACTGTGTTCTGCCAGTGGGAAGCCTTCCCAACCCACACAATACAATGATCAGTGTTGCTAAATATAACTGGCAGCACTGATTGTTTTGGGAAAAACCTGACAGGCTGGTTGTACTCAAGTCGATTAATAGATTGACTTGTGTACAACCAGCTAGCCCATACATAGATCGACTATGGCTGGTCTCTGCTTAATTGGCTTAATTTCAATTCTTGTATGGCCCGCTTAACCACTACGCAGTCCCTAAAAATCCTTCCACAAACCTTTACGTTTTTCCTTCCCAGATTTCTTCATCCTCCTCACCTGTACATAGTGCCCACTGTCATACCCTCCACACTCCTCTCCTATGCATAGTGCCCACTGTCATACCCTCAACACTTGTCTCCTATACATAGTGCCCACTGTCATACCCTCCACACACCTCTCCTGTACATACTGCTCACTGTCATACCTTCCACATTCCTCTCCTGTACATACTGCTCACTGTCATACCTTCCACATTCCTCTCCTGTACATACTGCTCACTGTCATACCCTCCACAGTCCTCTCCTGTACATACTGCCAACTGTCATACCCTCCACACTCCTCTCCTGTACATACTGCCCACTGTCAAACCCTCCACATTCCTCTCCTGTACATACTGCCAACTGTCATACCCTCCACACTCCTCTCCTGTACATACTGCCCACTCTCATACCCTCCACACTCCTCTCCTGTACATACTGCCCACTGTCAAACCCTCCACATTCCTCTCCTGTACATACTGCCCACTGTCATACCCTCCACACTCCTCTCCTGTACATACTGCCAACTGTCATACCCTCCACACTCCTCTCCTGTACATACTGCCCACTCTCATACCCTCCACACTCCTCTCCTGTACATACTGCCTACTGTCAAACCCTCCACATTCCTCTCCTGTACATACTGCCCACTCTCATACCCTCCACACTCCTCTCCTGTACATACTGCCCACTGTCAAACCCTCCACGCTCCTCTCCTGTGCATACTGCTCACTGTCATACCCTCCACATTCCTCTCCTGTACATACTGCCCACTGTCATACCCTCCACACTCCTCTCCTGTAGATACTGCCAACTATCTTTTTTTCCACACTCCTCTCCTGTACATACCACCCTCATAATACCTTCCAAACTCCTCTCCTGTACATACTGCCCCTATCATACCCTCCACACTCCTCTCCTGTACATACTGCCCCACCATACCCTCCACACTCCTCTTCTGTACATAGTGCCCACTGTTATACCCTCCACATTCCTCTCCCTCACCTGCACATACTTCCCAATTTTATACCATCCATACTCCTCCCCTATGCCTCTTACACACAAAAACAGTTCTTTAAATTGATATTGAATATTCTCAATGTTACCAGCTCTAGAATGGGTA
Source organism: Aquarana catesbeiana (assembly GCF_042186555.1). Lineage (NCBI taxonomy): Eukaryota > Metazoa > Chordata > Amphibia > Anura > Ranidae > Aquarana > Aquarana catesbeiana. The sequence goes on from NC_133325.1 coordinate 53,822,076, forward strand.
CACTTTTGTTCCATCTTCACCCTGTCTTCCTTCCGGATTCTGTGCCCTGGTTCATTTGCCTTGGCCGGGCTGTGTTGCTGTCACTTCCACGCATGCTCATTCTCATCCTCGCTCTCTCTCTGTCCCCCCTCTCTCTCTCATCCTCCTTCCCTTACCCCTCACCCCTCTCTCATCCCCTTTCTCTCTCGCTCTCATCCTTCTTCTCTCTATTTAATTTTAATTTGTTATAACAAAAAATTGTTTGCGATTTTAATTTTTTTTTTTAAAAAAAAGCCCCACCATAATCCTCAGCACCAGGCCCATGATGTTCTTAATCCGGCCCTGCTGGTAGCAATCAGGGAGGTGCTCCCCGCAGTAGTCTGTAGCAGACCAACAGGGGTGCCATTAATTCTTAATGACACCCCACGCATCGGAAAACACTGCGCCAAAGCTTCATGTAGTTTCTGTACGGTTGTGGTTTCAGAAAAGGGTCAAGGAACTTTTCCCTGCATTTTCTGCAGGTACAGCAGCTTTTTCCAACGAAACAACAAATGCACAGATGTGAACCTAGACTACAAACAACTTCAATAAATAAAGCCGTGTGTCTATAAGTTATACCTCTGAAAAAAAAATAAGATCGAATAAATTCTTAGAAGTGCTTTGTACCTCTAACTGGCCAGTTTTGCATAGTCAGGGTGACACAAGACTATCTGCATTCATATCCGTTACACATTGTCTCTATAGGGAGATAACATGGTGTGTGCATTATGCTCGTGTCATTTAGCACTGGTCTGGAAAAGTTGTGTATATATATCAGCTTATGTATATAGACAGTGATATTTCCTGTAATGAGATTCGCTCTTGTGACAGAGTTCGACAGCCAGCAGGTGTGAGATCTCACTAAGTGTATTCATGGTACATGTGAATGAAATGTATACATTGCTTTGAAGGCTATTGCAGAGAATAGACGCTCAGTGAACAATTTGTCCAATATGCCAAGCTGAGATTTGACAATGCAGTGCCCGCTTTCATGGGACCCGTACACAGAGATATGGCAGTAGGTGTTACGTTATTGCAGGATAGGTATGAGCGGAACTGAGAGTTTTCATTTACCCAACATTTTGGTAATAATCAGAAGGTTTTGCCAATATTTTTCCATTTTGGCAAAACGCATTAGGGGAATTCTGAAATTAAATTGTTTTTTTATCCTTTTATCCAAAGGAGTTTAAATGGTTACTGAGGGTTACAGATGTTCCCTTGAACTATCCTGGACTTGTTTTGTGCTACAAAATAGCCCTAAAGTTGGCCATATACATATCTGGCCGAACAATGGATTGCAATCCATTTGGCTGCCTTTGCAGATTAAGTGGTAGCGGTAAAACCATGGATCAACCACCTATTTTTACTGCCCCTTAAAAGCAAGTGTAAGCTAGGCCTAACTGAAATAAACAAACTACCCTAAACACCTTCCGAAAAATACCCTCTTAAATCAGCCTTTCTCAACCTTTTTACCCCAGAAGAACCCTTAAAATAATTTTCAGGTCTTAGGGAAACCCTGCTAAAATAAATTCGGGAGTCATTGGGGAAATTTCTCTTACATTGATGGTCAGTGTGAAGAATGCCTCCCTTACAGTGGTGGTCAGAATGCTGCTGGCTCTGCCAATTGGTGTATGACCCGCAACTACTTTGGCACCACCAGATGGGAGGTCATTAAGGAACCTCTAGCAACCTACGGAAGAACTCTATGGTTCCATGGAACCCTGGTGGCTGACCTAAGTAAAGAAACAAAAACAAAAAAGGAGTATATAATTTTTTAAATCACATTTTGTAGCTCAGTGTGTGAAATTAAATGTTTCTGGAATCAACTAAGCTGAAATCACTCCACACATACCTAATGCAAGGTATTTGCTGCAAAACACAAGTTCTGTGCTGAACAACTCCCAGTTGGATCTACAAGTTAGGTGGATAAAGCAGACCTTGCAGTTAAATGCAAATACCATTATGCTGTCCAGGACTCCTCCTCCTTTAAAAATCACCCAATGTAATAATTCAAAGCTGTACTTGTAAATATAAAAAATAATATTTCTTATTTTACCCGTCTGATGCAGTGACAGATTAGGTAGCATGGCTTTTGGAATGGCTTATTTCCAACGTTCACTTGCCCAGTACAGTGGCAGTTCAGTATAACAACTACATGTAGAACCATGCAGAGCTGTGGGCTGGGTACCGCTCTGAATCTCTGTTAAAGCATTTGTTAACTAAAAAAAAAACAAAAAAAAAACAAATCCTGTTCCCTTAAAGCATGTTATACAGCACAGTGCTTGTGCTGTGTAATTTGGTCCCCGTATCACCTAAAAAACCTAGCCGATCCTGCCTGGTTCTTCCCTCCCCCCTTTAAACTTACCACGGTTTATCATAGCTGCTGAGCCCTGACACCGTGGTCAGTTTACATGCCTCTGTCATCCGCAGCCCTGCTGTGTGCTTCTCTGTCCATCCTCCTTCCCCCCTCCCTCCCTGCCTGTCTGCTCGTGTCAGTGCGCACCCCCTCCACTCTTGCTGCTCTCATATCTAATATAAAATCATCCCATCCCCTCTGTAATATAACAATAAGGCCTCCTGCACACTGGACGTTATAGAAAATAACTGACGTTATAAAAAACCAAGTAACGTTAGCTGTAGAAAGCTGTAGAGTGAGTTTTTCAGCGTTTTTTGCACTAACGTTTTTCAGTGTTTTTTAGCTGTATCGTTTTTTTTAGGATTTTTTTGCAAAACTATACTCCCATAAGATCTTATGGCTCAAAAGCGCTGATAAACGCAGAATAGCCATGTTTTTTGGCGTTTTTAAGCTGTTTTTAGAGTTAGAGCTGTTTTACAGCTGAAAAAATCCTCTCAAAATCCACTAGTTCTGGGGTTTTTTCCAGCCAGAAAACGTCCCTGCGAAAAACTGCTGATAACAGCCTATGTGTGCATGGACACATAGGATAACATGCTGGGGAGTTTATTGGCTGCAGAAGTGTGCATGAGGCCTTGGTGTCCCTGTGCTTGTGTTATATAAAAAATATGCTTATCTGTACCTATATCACAGCGGCTCCCGGTGATCAGGTGACTTCTCAGCTCTCTCTCTCTCTCCCCTCTTCCCTCCTTCCTCCCCAGCTGACATCAGTGGGAGTGCTCGGCCCCACCCGCTGGAGCTGTCAGCCAGGCAGAGGAGAGAGCCGAGAAGTCACGTGATCGCCGGGAGACGCTCTGATATAGGTACAGATTGGCATTTTTTTTATATAACACAGGCACAGGGACACTTATTGTTTTATTACAGAGGGGGTAGGACGATTTGATGTCAGTGGCTTCCACTTTAACCCCCCACAAAGTGGTTATATTTTCATCCCTGATAGACAGCACCTCCCTGCCCCTCCACCTAGATTAATCAGAGAATGCTTCGCAAAGCATGCAAAGTGTTCTCTAAATGGCACCCGTGCTGAGTGAGCCCCATATTGTGTTCACTAAGCAGCAAGGTAGCCACATGGCACGGGACCTGGAAGCTAGTGCTGATCATTGTGGTAGGCACCACTTTCCAGCTGCCACGGAGATCCCACAGGTATGGCACCTACATGCAGGCTGGACCAATGTAACTATACAAATTAGTCCATACCCAAACTTCAGCTTTAGGATTTTCCTATGTAATGTAGAGGAAGAGTAAAGGGCAAACAAGCATTTTTAGGAAAAATAGAAAGGAGATATCTAGAATACACGCAGTTCATAATAACAGAAAAATAGGGGAAGACAGCCAGAAGAAAGTTTGCGTAAATAATAGCTCAGGAAACATCATTAGGTGATACACCGTCATATCTTTTTCCGACGAGAAAACTGGTCTGGTGTACCCGGCATAACATTTTAAGTGTATCTAAAGCCAAAGATTTTTTCTTTTTTTGGATAGAGTAAAGAAGGACTAGAACCTCTCTCAGGTTGTTATTGCTGTCTGTGCCCCCGTTAGAGAGACTCATTCTCTCTATTTTTTAAAATATATATATATATTTTTATTATTTTATGTAAGTATAGGGTAGAGAAACAGTCAACAGCGTTTAGGACTACAATGCATCAGCACCAGTAAACAATGCAGCTCCGATTAAGTACATAGACGTAACCATTCAAGGAGACAACAACACATTTGGGGTTATTTCCGAAAGGCAAATCCACTTTGCACTACAAGTGCAAACTACAAGTGCAAAGTGCACTTGAAATTGTACTGAAAGTGCACAGGGAAGTGCAGTCGCTGTAGATCTGAGGGGGACATGCAAGGAAAATAAAAAACAGCATTTTAGCTTGCACATGATTAGATGATAAAATCAGCAGAGCTTCCCCTCATTTAAGATCTACCCCTTAGATTTACAGTGACTGCACTTCCAAGTGCACTTTCAGTGCAATTTCAAGTGCATTTTGCATTTGTAGTTTGCACTTGTAGTGCAAAGTGGATTTGCCTTTCGTAAATAACCCCCAATGGCTGGGTAATAGACAGCTGTAAACCCAAATAGCCGATCCCCTTGAAGGATGAAGAACAAAAATACAATATGGCCACGTGATCCCTCAGAAGCCAGTACATTCCCCTCTGAGTCAAAACAGTATACAGACATTCAATCAGATACAGTGGATTTATCATTCATTCAACCTCCCCACACCTTGTCAAATTTAGTTGGTACTCCCCTATTGGCATATGTAGTCTTATACAAAGTACAAAGGTAATGCTTTATTTATCAACGAAGTCCATGCCATTACAGAGGGGGCCAAAGGTTTTTTCAATGAAAGAATAGTAAAGTAAGTAGTGCACGGATCAACTTTGTAGGTGCTAGCGGGTCGATCAGGCCCAATAAACAGACGTCAATGGAAGGATCTTACACATTGTACAACCTCCAACCAGAATTGTTGAATGACCATACAAAACCAAAATATATGCATGAAATCCACCCTAGGAGAGGCGCATCTCCAGCAGTTTGATGATTGTGTGGGAAAAATTCTCCCCAATTTAGCAAGGGTAAAATAAATTCTATGGAGAAATTCATATTGTATGAGATGATCTCGTGCTGACCCCAATCTAGAAAAAGTAGGTCCTCACAGGTCATCTTATGCCGCGTACACACGAGCGGACATTACGGCGGACTTTGCCCGGCGGGCTGGATTTCGTCGGACAATTCGATGTGTGTGGGCTCCAGCGGACTTTGTTTTCTCAAAAGTTGGACGGACTTAGATTTGAAACTTGTTTAAAATTTATCTGTTGAAATCGAGTCCGGTCGAAAAGTCCGCCGTCTGTATGCTAGTTCGACGGACAAAAAGCCATGCTAGGGCAGCTATTGGCTACTGGCTATGAACTTCCTTGTTTTAGTCCGGTCGTACGTCATCACGTACGAATTCGACGGACTTTGGTGGATTGTGTGTAGGCAAGTCCGTTCATTCAGAAAGTCCGTCGGAAAGTACATCGAAAAGTCCGCCGGGCAAAGTCCGCCGTAATGTCCGCTCGTGTGTACGCGGCATTAGTCATCAGCCTCTAATTGTGGGAAATCAGTCAACCATGCATTGCGGCAAGATGAAAGAACCTTAGGTGTGACTATAAATAACTGTTTATATATTATTATTATTATTATTATTATTCAGGATTTATATAGCGCCAACAGTTTACGCAGCGCTTTACAATATAAAAGGGAGACAATACAGTTATAATATAATACAATACAATACAATAGGATTAAGAGGGCCCTGCTCAGAAGAGCTTACAATCTAATAGGGTGGGGTAGGTGGTACAAAAGGTTGTAACTGTGGGGAATGAGCTGGTGGAAGTGGTAGGAGATTAGTTGGAGACGTGATAGGCTTTCCTGAAGAGATGAGTTTTCAGGGATTGCCTGAAGGTAGCAAGAGTAGGGGCTAGCCGGATAGATGGAGGTAGCGAGTTCCAGAGGATGGGAGAGGCTCTGGAGAAATCCTGGAGACGAGCATGGGAGGAGGAGATGAGAGAGCTTGAAAGCAGGAGGTCTTGAGAGGAGCGGAGAGGACGATTTGGGTGATATTTGGAGACAAGATTAGTGATGTAGCTTGGGGCAGAGTTGTGAATGGCTTTGTATGTTGTGGTTAGAATTTTGAATTTAATTCGCTGGGTGATTGGGAGCCAGTGTAGGGATTGAAGTAGAGGGTTGGCAGACACTGAGCGGTTGGTAAGGTGGATAAGTCTGGCAGCAGCATTCATGATAGACTGAAGAGGGGATAGCCTATGGAGCGGTAGGCCAATGAGAAGGGAGTTGCAATAGTCAAGGCGAGAGATAACAAGGGAGTGAATGAGGAGCTTGGTGGTTTCATTTGTTAAAAAAGGGCGAATTTTAGAGATGTTACGGAGGTGAATTCTACAAACTTTTGACAATGATTGGATTTGAGGCTGAAATGACAAGTCGGAGTCTAGGATTACACCTAGTACCCTGGCGTGAGGGGAGGGACTGATGGTTGCATTGTTGATTTTGATGGAAAAGTCATGGAGGGGGGCACGGGCGGGGGGGAATATTAATAGCTCAGTTTTAGAGAGATTTAGTTTAAGGAAGTGGTGCGACATCCATGCTGATATGTCAGTTAGTAAGTTAGTAATGCGAGAGGAGACTGAAGGAGTGAGGTGAGGAGTAGACAGATAGATTTGGGTGTCATCAGCGTATAAGTGGTATTGGAAGCCGTGGGCAGTTATTAGGTGACCAAGGGAGGTGGTGTAGATAGAGAAGAGAAGGGGTCCAAGAACCGAGCCTTGGGGGACCCCCACAGAAAGGGGCAATGGAGAGGAGGAGACAGAGTTGTAGGTGACACTGAAGGAGCGCTGTGATAAATAGCCAGAGAACCAGGATAGAGCAGAATCTCGGAGGCCAAGGGAATGTAGTTTATTGAGAAGGAGCGGGTGGTCAACAGTATCAAAGGCCGCAGAGAGGTCAAGTAGTAGGAGTATGGAGTACTGGCTGTTGGTTTTAGCAGTTAGTAAATCGTTAGTGAGTTTTAGTAAGGTAGTTTCCGTGGAGTGCTGCGAGCGAAAGCCAGACTGTAAGGGGTCAAGAAGGTTATTTTCATTGAGGTAGGAGCTAAGACGGTTGTAGACTAAGCGTTCTAGAAGTTTAGAGGTGAATGGGAGTAATGAGATGGGTCTTAAGTTGTTCAGGTCGGTAGGGTCCAGTGAGGGCTTTTTAAGAATGGGAGTGATCTGTGCATGTTTTAGAGGGGAGGGGAAAATGCCACTAGAAAGGGAGAGATTGAAGATGTGGGTGAGGGAGCATAGGATAGAAGAAGAGGGTGACCGTAGTAGTTGTGAGGGAACAGGATCCAAGGGACAATTGGTTAGGTGGGCATTCAAGAAAATTTTTGTAACCTCTTCCGTAGTAGCCAATTCAAAAGAGGAGAGGGTTGAATGTGCTGCTGGGCAAGGTATGATGGGTGGGGAAGATGTACGCACAGTGGAGATGTCCTCACGAATTGCATTGATCTTGTCTTTGAAGTGATTGGCAATCTCTTGGGCAGTGAGTGAGTTAGTGGGTAGAGGGGGTGGTGGACGAAGCAGAGAGTTAAAGGTTGAGAAGAGCCGACGGGGACTGGATGACAAGGAATTAATAAGAGAGACAAAGTAGGCTTGTTTGGCAGCATGGAGGCATGAATTGTATTTTAGAAGGGCAGATTTATACAGGGTGAAATCTTGCAGGCATTTGGTTTTACGCCACAGTCGTTCAAGAGCACGGCAATGTCTCTTGAGATTTCTAGTGTTGTCAGTTTGCCAGGGTTGTAACGGTCGGGGCCTAATTCTGCGTGTGGTTAGGGGAGCAAGTGCATCTAGTGATGATGAGAGTGAACTGTTGTAGACAGAAGTGGCCAGGTCAGGACAGGACAGGGGAGAGATTATGTCATATAGGTTGTCAGTAGCAGAATAGAGAAGAGAAGGGTTAAAGTGGCGAAGGTTTCTACAAGTAATTGTTTGCTGCTTGGAGGGATGGGTGGTTGGAGGCAAGGATACAGTGAAAGTAATGAGGTTGTGATCAGATAGAGGAAAGGGGGTGTTGGTGAGGTTGCCAGGGTTGCAGAGACCATATATAGTGGATAGGTCACCTTCTCTGAGTGAGGATTTCACTCTCTCTATCAGTCCTTTGACAGAAAGTGGAGGAAAATACAAAATTTTCAGGTTCACCAAAACAGGAATAGAAGAGAAAACATCTGACGGGGCACCAGTTTTGGTGAAAAATGTGGATTTTTCTCACTTTGGAAAGCTGTCTTCTATTATCCTTTGTTGTGTCTACAGGACAAGGAAGCAAAGGAAAATCTCTCCAATTGGACAGTAATGCCAGAAAAAATGCAGGGGTTTCAACCCTACTCTATCCTAACTGGAAAAAAAAAAGTTGGGCTTTAGATATACTATAAATGCAATAATAAAGGTTTCATTTGAGAGTATAAGGTAAGTTGTGCAGAGAAAGTAAAGTGTGTCACATCCACACCTTAGTAAATTGCTCTGACTTTTTCGTTTTTCCTAAGTAGTTGGCATTAAAGTACACCTGTCATAAAAGAATGATGTACGGTAGATTGTCATTCTGACTTCTCCTTGAAAATGTTAATTTTCTGGCTTTGGCTTCAATTCCAACCTGGTAAATATATAGAGATAAGGAATTCTGAAACTTTCATGACAATCATTTACAGTTTGCTTGCTCTGAATCTTTACAAAAGGAAGTCAGCAACTGCGGCTCCTGTACTTCCTGTACTTCCCCCGATGACAGCGGTACTTTTAATGCCCTCTGCACCCTACCGGACATATGATGTCACCAAATCTGAAAGGGAGCAAATGCTTCCAGTGCTGCTGACAGTAATAGATTGCGCTGATAACACCTGGTCAGCACAGGGGAGGTCTGGGCAACTCTTTGCCTTGAAGGGTAAACACAACCACTTGCTCTTTCATTATAGAGACGGGTTTCTTTGGGTCTTGCAAAGTATACCAGTGTGCCACAATGATTGGTAGGCAATAGGCACAGTGAAAGGAGGGTGTTCCTAAGGATATGGTTTATTGTGACACTTTTTATCACAACTTTCTGCATTGGGCTCAGCCATTTTCAACAAGGGTTCTGTGGACCCTAGGGTTCCTCCAAAGGTTGGTAGGTTGAGCTTTGGACGATTTTAATTCCATCTTATGATGCCTGTATAATACTGGCTCCAATGCTACTTGGTAAAAGCCATCAACATGACACTAATTATCTTTTAAGCTGTCTATAAAAGTAACATTCCGACCACCACTATATGGAGGCATTCTTCCTCCTGACCATCATTGTAATGAGTCTTATTGCCACTGACCCCCACCAAATAATATTAGCAGGGGTTCCCTGAGGTAAAGTTTACCTCGGGGGGTTAAAAAGGTCAAGAAAGGCAATTTGGACTCCTTAGAGGATGACAGCCCAAAACCACAAAGGAAGCCAATGTTAAAAAACTGACTGGTGGACCTGAGTGGATTGCCCATATGAAAGGGACCACTTGTTTCCAGCACTGAAAGCTATCTCACCACAACAGATGCAATTAGTGTGCAGCATTATTAGGCAGGAAGAAGAATCTTTTATATAACCTGCATCTGACAAACTTCTGGGTGTGTTGATCACTCCACTGTGGTTCTATCCTGGCCCCTATGCCTGGTTCCCTGATGATCGCTGTAGTCACTAGTGCTGGCCCCTATGTCACAATTGTGTTCTGTAGTGACATAGGGGTAAGTGAGAAACCACAAAGTGCAGAGGAAGGCCAGGCACCTGACACTGCCATAATGTACACTCACAGCTTATTCCCAACATCTGTAGGATGCCAAAACAGGTTCCAGACAATATAATTTCCATCATGCGTGTGCAGGACTTACAATAACCGGCCACTTTATTAGGTACACCTTGCTAGTACCGGGTTGGACCCCCTTTTGCCTTCAGATTGGCCTTCATTCTTCGTGGCATGGATTCAACAAGGTGTTGGAAAGATTCCTCAGAGATTTTGGTCCACAGTGACATGATGGCAGTTGCTGCAGATTTGTTGGCTGCACATCCATGATGCAAATTTCCCGTTCCACCACATTCCAAAGGTGCTCTATTGGATTGAGATTTGGCGACTGTGGAGGCCAATGGAGTACAGTGAACTTATTAACATGTTCAAGAAACCAGTGGTGAGATGATTTGAGCTTTGTGTGACATGGTGCATTATCCTTCTGGAAGGAGCCATCAGAAGATGGGTTCACTGTAATCATAAAGGGATGGACATGGTCAGCAACAATACTCAGGTAGGACGTGGTATTTAAACGATGCTCAGTTTGTACTAAGGGGCCCAAAGTGTGCCAAGAAAATATTCCCCAAACCATTACACCACCACCAGCCTGATATGTTGATACAAGGCAGGATGGACCCATGCTTTCATATTATTTATGCCAAATTATAACCCTATCATCTGAATTGATAATCATAAAAAGGGGGGAATTGGGGAATTTGGGACTTTGAATGAAGCCATGGCTGGGTATGGTCATGTGCCGCCATCCCTATCATTAAGAGGAAAAGGAGCAAAAATGCAGCAAAAAGGGTGAGACTTTATATAAAGCTCATGGTAACAAAATGAATAGAATGGTGGATAGTAAAGTATTTAATAATACATAGATACATGTTTACATAATTTACATTTCATATACATAGAAATGCACACTTTCAGAGTGCCAATTTTTGAAACAGTAATAACTGGTAATAACATATTTATAAACATAAATCACATGATAAATATTAATGGCGCGATGTCGGGGACTGTGAGCGCCATTAGGTGCACATATACTTGTAAGGGATCTTGTTTAAAATAAGGGGGGGGGGGCGTTTTCCCTCTATCCTCCCCTATATTGATACAAGCTAGTTTACCCAGTTAATGTATTCTCCCATTGCAGATACATCACATGTCTTCTCCTGAAGAGTGGCTTAAAGCCGTGAAACGCGTCGAGCTACCAGATGTCGTGTACTTCAATTACACGCCCATTAAGATATGTACTCATATATACAATGGTTATTGTGATAGGAATCAGAAAGACCACAGACCGTGCAGGTGCTATCTTGCAATACGTGTAAATCCAATCTAGAATGTTGGTGGATTCCTTAATCTTATCATGTGCTTAATGTTTATAAATATGTTATTACCAGATATTACTATTTCAGAAATTGGCACTCTGGAAGTGTGCATTTCTATGTATATAAAATGTAATGTATGTAAACAAGTATCTATGTATTATTAAATACTTTACTATCCACCATTCTATTCATTTTCTTACAATGGGCTTCATATAAAATCCCACCTTTTTTGTTGCATTTTTGCTGCTTTTCTTGCTGCATTTTGGCTCCTTTTCCTACCATCTGAATGTCGCAGCTGAAATCGAGACTCTTCAGACCATTCAACATTTTTCCAATCTTCTATTGTCCAATTTCGGTGAGCCTGTGCGAATTGTAGCCTCAGTTTCCCGTTCTTAGCTGACAGGAGTGGCGCCCGGTGTGGTCTTTTGCTTCTGTAGCCCATCTGCTTCAAGGTCTGCCCATTCTCCTCTGACCTCTGACATCAACAAGGCATTTTTGTCCACACAACTGCCACTCACTGAATATTTTCTCTTTTTTGGACCATTCTCTGTAAACCCGAGAGATGGTTGTGCATGAAAATCCCAGTAGATCAGCAGTTTTTGAAACACTCAGACCAGTCTATCTGGCACCAACAATCATGCCACGTTCAAAGTCACTTAAATCCTCATTTCTTCTCTATTCTGAGGCTCGGTTTAAACTTCAGCAAGTTGTCTTCACCACATCTAGATGCCTAAATGCATTGAGTTTATGCCATGTGATTGGCTGATTAGCAATTGTTACCAAGCAATTGAACAGGTGTACCTAATAAAGTGGCCGGTGAGTGTATATCTTGAGTAGCTGCCCAGTAGTGATCAGGGAACCCAAGCCTGGTAGAAGACAGGACAAGATGTCAGCGGCCTTGGAAAGAGCACTGAAAGGGAGTGTGGATTTTGCAATGGTGGAGGAGTGCACAGTAGAGGATAAAAGCCATAATACATAGCTCCCTACTGTCCCTGATTTGGAGGGACTGTCCCTGATTTGGGGCAATATCCCTCTGTCCCTCTTTCCTCCTCATTTGTCCCTCATTTTGGTCTGATCTATATAGTTCTATATAAAGTGCACTTTTTATCTTTCAAAAAGTGTTAAACCTTTCACCTGATTTCTAAATTGCTGCATTTGTAAATTCCAAAAGCCAATATAAAGGAATAGTAGTGGTATAAAAAAGCACTTGTGGGTTTAACCAATCTTGTTTTTTTGTACAATTCTCCTTTAAGGGGGCGTGGCAAGGGGTGTGTCCTATGCCTGCATACTTTTGCTGATAGGTGTCCCTCATTCCCATCTCAAAAAGTTGGGAGGTGTGCATAATATGCTGTGAATATTTGAATATTGTGATGAGGGTCCACCTACCCTGCTAGCAGCAATGTTCTGGTTTACCCTGGTTCTTTTCAGTCTGGGTGTTCTATTTATTGTTTTATGTGGAAGCAAAAATGTTACTTTAGGCTAACTGCTTTCACCTTTACTATATATATTTAAGAAACCATAAAAAAGGTTTTGCATGCATGTAAAACGAGTAACTGGGTATGCTCTTCATCAGGGTGTGTCTAACATTAGGAAGCGATGGGCATTTAGGCCTGAAAGTATGCAACTTTAGCATACTATTAGCATTTATTCATAAGAAGCCACAATGAGAACACACGTGTCTTACACAAGCCAGGAGTAAGTGAAGTAATTTCATGGATATCTGGAGAACTTCCAGGCTCATCAGCTCCTATAAAATTTATTGTCTCCAAACCAGTTCTATGACATTCTTCAAAGGATACGACGGCAAGTGAGTCAAATTTTCCATTCCTACAAGTACAAACCGGACCTATCCCTACAATTTCTCCACATCTTTGTCAGTGTCAATTCAGAGATCAATAAATTATTTGTAAGTCTCCTGGTTTTTTTCTTTATGTTTTCATACAGATTCCGCTTGGTTCTAACAGACTGGGATTGCCTCTCTCTTATATTCCTGCTCTGAATTTCCCTGCATGAATTCAAGAAGAGCGGAGGTAGATCAAAATTTGGCCAAAGTGTAAATTCTTCATTTTTGCCTTTTGAGGTGCCTAAAGCAAATCTAATGCAAAATTTTTTTTGTCCCATTTTGTTTAGAGTGGTGGATAGTTAAAACCCCTGGCAAGTGTTTGAGCCATCAGTAGGAGAGTTTCAAAAACAAATGTTCTGCTTCGATCTAGAAAGTAGTGGATAGGACTATGTGAGGCCAGGTGATGACTGACAAGTTAAAGGCTTCTGAATCAGCAGTGGCACACCACACCTCCTGCAATATTTTTTTTATCCCACTTACATGAAAGTGGCAACTCTGCTCTCAATTCAGGAGCAGTGCCGCATTGTTGCCAACTGTCACGTACCTGTACGCAGAGCCCAGGATGAGGAGAGTGGCCTTTTGCAGAGTTCCCGCCCGAGCACCCTTGGAAGTTCAGACAGGGTCTGCAGGGGGATGGAAGGGTACAGACATTGGAGACTGGAACTTGGGGTACAGCCGGTGGTTCACAGTGGATTCACAAAGTCCAGTTTTAAGCTGAGTCACATGCCGGGTCTTGTAACAGCTGAGAAAGAAGGCACCGAATCATAGAAAGGATCAGAGCCAGGAATGAGCAGAGGCCGGGAATGAGCAGGCAGTAAGGTATAGACCGATGGACAGAATATTGGACAGAAGTCCAGGCTGAGGTTGGTAACAGAGATAGGCAGCGGACACAAGCTGACAAGGGTAACCTGAAAGCAGGTCAGGTGGAAGCCAGGTCAATAACAGGGTCAGCATAAGTATCAGGATCAGGAACACAGGAGCAAGACTGAAAACCATTAACCACTTGCCTACTGGGAACTTTCACCCCCTTCCTGACCAGGCCAATTTTCTGTCACACTTTGAATGACAATTGAGCGGTCATGCAGCACTTTCCCCAAACTAAATTTTTAGCATTTTTTTTCACACAAATAGACCATTCTTTTAGTGGTATTTATTCACAACTGGGTTTTTTATTTTTTGCTAAATAAATTAATAAAGACCGAAATGTTTGAAATAAAAAAACAAAACTTTGTCATAGTTTGTTATAAAATTTTGCAAACAGGTAATTTTTCTCCTTCACTGATGTGTGCTAATGAGGCTGCAATGATGGGCACTGATAGGCTGCACTGATGGGCACTGATGAGGCGGCACTGATGAGGTGACACTGATGGGCCTTAATGGGCACTGATAGGCTGCACTGGTGGGCACTGATGAGGAGGCACTGATAGGTGGCACTGATGGGCACTGATAGGCGGCACTGATGGGCACTGATAGGCGGCACTGATGGGCACTGATAGGCGGCACTGATGGGCACTGGTAGGCGGCATTGATAGGTGACACTGATGAGGAGGCACTGATAGGCACTGATTGGCAGCACTGATGGGACTGCACTGATAATCAGTGCCATAAATATCCCTTTAACAGAAGCTGGTTATCAGCTCTCTTATCTTTTCCTCTCCTCATGCTGTCAGCGTGAGGAAAGAAGTGCCGATAACTGGATCCTGTTTACATCCGTGATCAGCTGTGATTGGACACAGTTGAGCACGTGGTAAGGAGCCACCGATTGGCTCTTTACCTCAATCTGTGATCATCAGTGTCCGGAGCATGAAGGCGCGTGTGGTGGGCACGATCACAGGGCGCCGTCATATGCCGGCATTCCAGAACTAGCCATTCAGCTATGGCACAGTCGGCAAGTGGTAATAATCTTGTGCAGAGCTCAGGTTTAAATAGTCCGCTTGGCAGTAGTGGACATACCTGCCTGTCTGCGTGTGTGTGTGCTCGTGCACAGGCACATTAGCCTTACAGCTGGAACAATATTCTTGACTCCAAATCATCAGAGGGAACTGCAAAAGGTAGACTTCATCATCAGCATTTTGTAAATGTGGGACTTTACATGTGACTAGGAAAACTGTAAGAGCAGATGCAGTTGTTTTCCAAAGGGAGGCCATAGTTTAACCACTTGACCTCCGAAAGATTTACCCCCCTTTATGACCAGGACATTTTTTGCGATACGGCACTGCGTTA
Organism: Aquarana catesbeiana; assembly: GCF_042186555.1. Lineage (NCBI taxonomy): Eukaryota > Metazoa > Chordata > Amphibia > Anura > Ranidae > Aquarana > Aquarana catesbeiana. The sequence continues at coordinate 53,837,229 of NC_133325.1, forward strand.
TTTTAACTGACAATTACGCGGTCATGCAACGCTGTACCCAAATTAAATTTATGTTTATTTTCTTCCCACAAATAGAGCTTTCTTTTGGTGGTATTTGATCACCACTGGGTTTGTTATTTTTTGTGCTACAAAAAAAGAACGTCAATTTTGATAAAAAAAAAAAAACAAAAGAAAAAACAATATTTTTTACATTCTGCTATAAAACATATCCCATAAAAAAATGTAAAAAATCTAATTTCCTATTAGGCCAATATTCTGCTACATATTTTTGGTAAAAAAAAATCCCAATTAGCGTATATTGATTGGTTTGCGCAAATGTTACAATGTCTACAAACTATGGGATAAATACTGGAATGTCTATTTATTTATTTACTTTTTTTATACTAGTAATGGCAGCGATCAGTAACTTATAGTGGGACTGCAATATTGCGGTGGACAGTCTGACACTAACTGACACTTTGTGGAAACCAGTGACACTAATACAGTGCTAAACATATGCACTGTTACTGCACTAATGACACTGGCAGGGAAGGGGTTAACACCAGGGGCGATCAAAGGGTTAAATGTGTGCCTAACCAGTGTTTATGTGTACTGTGTGTCCTTCTTTTACTAAGGGAGGTGGTGGATTTTATTCCCTGCTTTGCAGGGACACAAAATCCATCACTTTCCTCCTGTCAGAACGGAGTTCTGCCTTGTTTACATAGGCAGAGCTCCATTCTGTGTCACTCCTCGCCGATCAGTGGGTGCCAGCAGACATCCATTGGCCGGCACCCGCCGATCGGATTGTGCTGTGTCAAATCACAGCACAGCTGCTGCGCCGCACGTGCCCTACAAGGAAGTGCCAGATCACATACTAGATATGTGCTCTGGCACAGGAGAGCCGCTCTGCTGCCGTATAGGTAAGTTAGGTGGTCGGCAAGCGGTTAAAGTATATCTGCAGACAGCATATTTTATTCTTGTTTTGGATAGACTTGGAAAAGAACAACTTTTTTTTTTTTTGTGCTATCTGTGTCCCATCAGTGAAATATCTCTTCCTGTCACATACACACAACAGGAAGGGAGAGAATTTATGCCCCGTACACACAATCGGTAATTCCGCCAGCAAAAGTCCGATGTGAGCTTTTGGTCGGGAATTGCTTCATCGGACTTTTGCTGGCGAAATTTCCGCCAGCAAAAGATTGAGAGCAGGTTCTCTATTTTTCCGACGATTGCGATCGGAAATTCCTCGCAAATTTCTACGCATGCTTGGAAACAGTTCGATGCACGCTCGGAAGCATTGAACTTCATTTTCTCGGCTCGTCGTAGTGTTGTACGTCACCGCGTTCTTGACGGTCGAAAGTTCAGAGAACTTTTGTGTGACCGTGTGTATGCAAGCCAAGCTTGAGCGAAATTCCGTCGGAAAAACCATCCAAGATTTTTCCAACGGAAATTCTGATCGTGTGTACGCGGCATTAGACACTAATCTTTGAATAATTGTTCCATTGTAAGATTTCCCCTCTCTTCCTGTTTCAGTGAAAACTCAATATTTTCCCTGACCTCCAGTCCCCATGATGTTAGTCTCTAGGACAAATAGACAATCAAACACAAAATGTGATGTCACCAAAAACAGTGTAATGACCTGGAACAATAAAGGTGATTGGATGGTCACTGTGAAAGATGATAGCAATATTAGACTCATAGCTTGGCATCCCAAAAGGGATATAGCCTGGCACTGCTCCAAAGAACCAAGGAGACACCCTATTGAGTAGCTCAACTTTATCACTCCAAATTGCCTTTTGGTGCGACTGTGGTCATGTAGGTAACCTCTACCATACTCTTTTGTCTTACAAGAGTCTCACGAACTTCTGGAACCAAGTGGTTGGCCTAATCTCCTCCGTTATCCTAATTCCTTCTAACCCAGCCTTGGCCATTCTAAATTTAGAAATTGAAAACGTTCCGCCTAATTTTCGCTTCATAGTAGCCCATATACTGATGACATCCAGAACCATAATAACCAGACACGGGAAGAAAGACTTTGCCCCTAATCCATCCGAAGTGGTTACTTCTATCATTCTTACTTATGAATATAAAAAAATCTTATCGTTGAGAGCTGGTATGATAGATAAGTTTGAAAAGCCGTGGTCCTCCTGGGTAAATACTTAATACAGTAAAACCTTGGTTTGAGAGTAACTTGGTTTAAGAGCGTTTTGCAAGACAAGCAACATTTTTAAATAAATTTTGACTTGATATACAAGCAATGTCTTGAAATACAAGTAGCGTCATGTCACAACCGAGCATAAAAGAGAGGAGAGGCGCCTCTGAGTATAAATGAGAGGAGAGGCGCCTCTGAGCAGGGGCGTAACTACCACCATAGCGACCCATGCGGGCGCTATGGGGCCCGCAGCTGAGTGGGGCCCAGTGAGGATAAGAGCACCGCCGGCACAATCTCCCAGCCAGGGGAAGAGAGAGGAAAGGAAGAGGCGAGCTGTCCGTATCAGCAGAGAGCTGAATTGCCCGATGTAAGAGCTTTCATTAGAACTTCCAGTGTTCCCAGGGCTCACGTCACATAGCTCCACCTTTTGGCCCGGTGCCTTTGATAGACAGAACGCTGATCCAATGCGGGACATGTGACGTCATCAAAGGCGTCGGGCCAAGAGGTGGGGCTATGTGACGATGAGCCCCGGGAAGACGGGAAATTCAAATGAAAGCTATTACAGCGGGCAATCCCGCTCTCTGCTGATCTGGGTGGCTTGCCTCTTCCTCTACATAGGTGGGGCTGTATGGGGCACAGGCAGACCAGGCTGTATGGGGCACAGGTCACGCTGTATGGGGCACAGGTCACGCTGTATGTAACACAGGTCACGCTGCATTGACACTAGGGCAGCTGTGGGGGGGGGGCTGTTTGCAGGGGGGCCCCATACAACATTTTGCTATGGGGCCCTGCTATTTCTAGTTACGCCCATGCCTCTGAGTATAAAGGAGAGGAGAGGCGCCTCTTCTCTTTTATACTCTGGAGCTCCTGCTGGATTTTGCTTTTAATCCCCTTGTGGAAGCTGCCAATTGTGGATGGACATTTTATGGTTACACAACCTTTGTTACACAACATTGCTATAATCTTTTTATATGGACTATAAACTAAAGAACCTATGAACAAATGGTTGTGGAACGAATCATCTGAGTTTTCATTATTTCTTATGGGAAAATTAGCTTTGATATACAAGTGCTTTGGATTACAAGCATGTTTCCGGAAACAAATTATGCTCACAATCCAAGGTTTTACTGTAATGTAGATATTGTCACTGTCATTGAATTTCTTTGAGTTCCGTACTATATTGCTTAAACCTCACGCATTTCATGATTTATCCAGACTGTTGCTGTACCTGATGTATTTTACATACTGTCCTATATAATGTTATTTTCTTGTTTGATATTTTGTACACTATTGTCTCACTTTGTACGTATGTATAACAGTGGCGGCTGACAACCTTCCCCCCCACCCCCGGCCCGCGGCGCGGGTCCAAGAAAGCCCCACCCCCACCCATCAGGCAGCCAGCACCTACCCAATCTAAGGCTGGGGCTGTAGTCTCCTCTCCTCCTCGGGTGCAGGCAGCGGCTTCGGTGTCCGCTCCTCCCGCGTCTCCTGTCTGTTCTCCAAAGCATCAGGCAATCCAATAGGACCGCCTGACGCTTTGGCCAATCAGGAAACAGGTCTCACGGCCTGCCTCCTGATTGGCGGCGAGGAACGTTAGTGTGAAAACTAGCGAAAAACTATTGTCACACAATTGGGTGGGATCGGGCGCACTCTCTGCGCCCCCCGAGCCCACCCTTTTTTGAAGCCTATTAGAGACTTTGGCTCTAATCACGTGCTTCAAAAAACACGCCATAGGAATTCATGCGGTGTCCTGAAAAAGGGCCGGGCGCATGGATAGGAAGGCGGAGGCAGGGATAGGGGGAGCGGCGCCCGTGCGCCCTCAATGCATGGACCTCCACTGATGTATAACCTAAAAAAACGTATTGAACAAAGAACCAGGGAGTATCTGATGGATACACAAAAGAAAGAGAAATGGGGGGGGGGGGCTATTGAGTGTGCTACACCCCCATTTCTCTTACTAGGAGAGGGTTTATCTTGCTAGCAGGGACACCGGCAGATTTGGCAGGGGCTCTAACCCTTTCCCTCCTCTATCCAGAGCTAAAAACTGGATTTGGATCCACCATAAACCTGTTTTTATATACCTGCAATAGATCTTTAAAAATGAACTCGTTCAGAGGTGAATAAAACAGAGGTTTCACTTTAAGACCCGGCAATTTCCGTCTATTTCCATTTACAGTGACAGATGACAGCCATTCACTTACCTTTATAAAGACAGTAAATCTGTAAACTACTGGAAATTCTGTCCCTGGTTTCCTTGTAATGGCTTTGTAGGCTTCCTGCCACAGGCTGCATCAGAGGACAGATACTTGATGAAGTCAATCACAGTACTGATATTAAGCAACAAAGTCCTTGTCCCCGGTGTGTGTACACTCACTACACATCCTCGTACAGACACGAGAAGGTGGAGCTCTATGTCAGTCATTCAATTTAATTATAGGTGAATGATCAACTTCTATGTTTATGCAGAGCTGTTGGACACTGCGCAACCTTGTCTGCGAAAGTTCACTGTCCTCCGGAGCTCACTGGGATGGGAGGTAGGTCCTCTCTATAATTCTCTTTATATATTCATTCTTAAAATACTGACAGCTGTGATTGGAAACAGTCCCAGATCTTGCAGATTTGCCTTGAGAAACTGTCATCTTTGACAATTACCCCCAGTCTTATTCATCACCAGCCTCACCACAGAAGTCATTTTTTTTATTCTTAGCACCGATAAATGTTGATTGGGCTTTTGCAGTTAATATTTCAATTCAAAATTTGTTAAAGGAATGCATTTGAAAAGCCGAAAGTTTTTTTTTTGTTTTTTTTTTACAGATTATTAAAGTAATTTTAATCTCACAACATAATCCTTTTTTATTTTTTCGTAAAATAAGATTACATTAATAATAATTATATTTAAATAATACAGCAGTTTGGAGGCAGGCTACTTTATATCTTAATGACCCTGGCACTGTGTCTTCTCACACTTCGCTATGGGGGAACCCTTTTTTATCACACCTAGGCTTCCTACCGGATCTGCAGATCTGGGCTAGGTACGGGGTTCCGGACATTGCGACACAATGGGGGTTATTTACGAAAGGCAAACCCACTTTGCACTACAAGTGCAAACTACAAGTGCAAAGTGCACTTGAAATTGCACTGAAAGTGCACTTGGAAGTGCAATCATCGTAGATCCGAGGGGGACATGCAAGGAAAATAAAAAACAGGATTTTAGCTTGCACATGATTGGATAATAAAATCAGCAGAGCTTCCCCTTATTTCAGATCTACCCCTCAGATTTACAGCGGCTGCACTTCCAAATGCACTTTCAGTGCAATTCCAAGTGCACTTTGCACTTGTAGTGCAAAGTGGATTTGCCTTTTGTAAATAACCCTCAGTATGCCTGAGGGACATCTTCTCTCGTTTGTAGAGTTGAATCGTCAATCTCGGCTTCCTAACTGAATGTTCTTCTGGTTTTTACAGCTTAGGCATGCTGTTCAAGCGCAATTTCCTGTCCCTGTGGTGAAAAGAAAGATACGGCTGCACATCACCAACACGATCCAACATCAATTTATTGATACATAAGAGTCATAATGGCTGCCACCAAGACAAGGACACAGGAGAGGTGACGCGTTTCACACTTGACTAGTGTTTCTTCAGGTTTTGAAGAAGCACTAGTCAAGTGTGAAACGCGTCACCTATCCTGTGTCCTTGTCTTGGTCGCAGTCATTATGACTCTTATGTATCAATAAATCGATGTTGGATCGTTTTGGTGGTGTGCAGCCGTATCTTTCTATTCTATTACTTGGTGGTGAGCCGTGACTTGCATGTAGCCCATCCTGATCTATCGGATTGATATCACCTGGAGCAGAGTCATTCTTCTCTAGATTTCCCTGACCCTGTGGTGCTTGCTACTCATTCAATAGAGAAACTTCCCATAGCAAAAAATATAGACAGGACCCTTTCGTCTATTTACCTCAACTTACATGTAAGGATACTGCTATGATGACAACAGTGTTTAGAGCAGCCTTTTTCAACCAGGGTGCCCAGGCACCCTGGGGTGCCTTGAGGTTTCTTCAGGGGTGTCTTGGCAAAATGCCCTAAAATTGGATACATACTAGCCAGCGTGTGGATGAAGGCTACCTTTTTAGTTACACTAATTCACAGGTTTTTATTGTGCACCATTACAACCATCTAACTGCCAGTGTCCCAATGATCAATGGAATCATCAGTTGATAAGACGGAGGTCAGATGCTTGCATAGCATACTTGTTTGACTCTCCCCTGCACCTCTCCATCAACGTTGGGATCACATTAGCTGAATGACGGAGAAGAGAAACATGTGCAAAACTATATTTGCTTTGAAAGAATAAATCACCTCTAACATTGGGTGTCCTACTTGGACTTGTGAGTGTTGCTGCATTGTGTAAAACTATTACAAAAGCTTTTACATTTTAGAATGGGGTGCCTCGAGGCTGTTCATAATTTTTAAAGGGTGCCTCGAGATTGTCCATAATTTTTAAAGGGTGCCTTGAATGAAAAAAGGTTGAGAAACACTGTTTTAGAGCTTGTGAGCCGGGACATAACAACCTTGACAGAGGAGGATTGGAGTGAGGGTCTTCAACAGTATATTCCGCTCATGTTCTTGGCCAGAGACCACTTTGTTCAATTAAAACTTCTGCACAGAGTGTATTACACATCCCAAAGATTATCATCTATCTATCCTAATGTAGACGATATTTGTCCCAAGTGAAGGCAGTCAGTGGGGAATTTTATTCACATGGTATGGGCATGTCCGCTCATACAACCACTTAATTCTTCTTTTGGGTATTACTGACAACCTACCGACTAATAAGCACAACAAAACTATACATTTTCTATGCTGTATACTATGCCAGGAAAGTTATCCTGTCCAAGTGGAAGATGCCAAATCCTCCTTTGATCTCAGCATAGAAATCTCTATAAATGCAACTCTGCCTTTGAATATGTTGACCTATATGGGACGTAATTGTCCAAAGAAGTATGGTCCTCCTGGGTACAGGCTGGGCATTTCACAATATGATATGGCTGGTGGGCCTTTCTTTGGCTATCCCATATATCATAGGCATTTTATAATCCCCCATTCCCTCACGTTCTAGTATTTGGCTATGCCTAATGGGTTGATTTGCCTCTGTCTATCCCTGGTCTCCTCCCTCCACATTCCCCCCCCCCTTGTTTCCTTCTTTATGGATCCAGTCCTGGGCAAATGGTGTGCTACTATTTTCCCTATTTCCTTTTCTTTCCCACTTCCCTACTGTGGTCTCAATAAGTGATGGGATGGAGGTGCAGAGGCAGCCCCTCTATATCTATATATTTTGCTGTATACATAGAGTATTAACGTAGAGCTATTGTGGTGATAACGGCTTCCTGAAGGCATGGGTAGAACTGTTGTTTAGCCCTTTTCTACTTATATGTATGTATGATATCTCTTCTACCAGTAAGCTTGTATGCATTAGGTCCCTTTCACAGGATCGGACCGTTCAGGTCCGCCTGTCAGTTTTGACGGCGGACCTGAACGGGCGCTCCATGTTAGTCTATGGAGCGGCGGATGTCAGCGGAGACATGTCCGCTGACATCCGACTCCGTCCGATCCGCTAAAAGCAGACGGATGGCTCTACGTCCAGGTCCGTCGCTGGCAGATCGGATCGGGTGAGATCTGATGAAAACGGACATGCTGTCCGTTTTCATCCGATCCCTCCATAAGCGGCAGCGGCGCCTGACAAGCCCCTCCCCGCTCAGTGAGCAGAGAGGGACCTGTCATCTGCCGGCTCAGCGGAGATCAACGGACAGATCTCCCGCTGAGCCGGCGGACCGAGGGGGGCTCCGTAGAAACGGAGTCCGCCTCGTGTGAAAGGGGCCTTATACTTCTGTTGCATGTTAATGTGCTGTAACTTCAATAAACATTCCTTCTGTTAAAAAAAATAAATAAAAAAGAAATAATACAGTTTTTCCCATACTTTTTTATTTTTTTGTACTTATCCTGTAGAAGTGTAACTACAAATGATGCAGCCCCATAGCAAAATTTTGATGGTGCCCTCCGGCTAACTCTATCTGTAGCAGCTGGCAGCGTCAACTGTGCCAATAGGTGTCATTGATCTTAACATAAAGTACAGTATACCTGAATGAAGGACAGGCAGCAGGAGAGTTGTCACCATAGTCAGTACACTAGTGGGGAGCAGTGCTGTGGATGAAAGCAGTTGTAGTAAGAGTATTAATAATAATAACCATCATGATATTTTATATTATGTCAAAATGATTAATGCTCTTTCACACAATTGCTATAATATCATAGTTACATAATCTGGTTGAAAAAAGTCCATCCAGTTAAACCAATAAAAGGAAAAAAAAATCATACAATCCCATATGCACAATCCTATACCCACAGTTGATCCAGAGGAAGGCAAAAAAAAACCCAGCATAGCATGATCCAATTTGCTCCAGCAGGGAGATTCCTTTCTGATCCTCCGAGAGACATTATTTCCTGGATCAACTATCCTAATAGAAACTTCTTAAAGTGGTTGTAAAGGATCACATTTTTTTAAATAAACATAACAAACATGTTATACTTACCTGCTCTGTGCAAGGGTTTTGCACAGAGCGGCCCCCGATCATCCTCTTCTGGGTGTTCCTGGCTTCTCCTCTTCATCGGGTGCCCCCTGGGAAAGCTGCTTTCCATGGGGGCACCAGTGCAGGCACACTCCCGTGTCCCGCTGCTGCGTCCATTGACACAGACAGCAGGACTCAGCCCTGCCCCCCGCTCTCGTGTCACTGGATTTGATTGACAACAGCAGGAGCTGTTTGCTATCGATCTATCCAATGAGGACACAGAGACAGCGGCTGGAGCCACTGGGCTCATGCACGTCACTGGAACTAATTGGTTCAGGTAACAAAAGGGGGGGGGGGTCTGGGGGCAGCTCTAGCAAAGAAGGTTTTTCACTTTAATGCATAGAATGCATTAAAGCGGAGTTCCGGCCACATACTTTTTTTTAACGATTTTTATCATGACTGTGACATTATGGCGGACACAACGGACACTTTTGACAACATTTTGGGACCATTGTCATTTATACAGCAATCAGTGCTATAAAAATGCACTGATTAATGTATAAATGACACTGGCAGGGAAGGGGTTAAACACTAGGGGGTGATCAAGGGGTTAAGTGTGTCCTAGGGAGTGATTCTAACTGTGGGGCTGGGGCTTCCAAGAACATGACAGCGATCACTACTCCCGATGACAGGGAGCAGTAGATCTCTGTCATGTCACTAGGCAGAACGGAGAAATGCCTTGTTTACATAGCATTTCTACTGCTCCGTGACACCATCGCGGGACACTGGCGGACATCGAGTCCGCAGGTCCCGTGGTCACGGAGCACGTGACAGTGTGCGCCTCGCCGGCACCGAGCGTGCTCCCACAATGCTGCGTCTTAAAGGGGACGTACCTGTACGCCCATTTGTGCAGCTGTGCCATTGTGCCAATGTAGATCATTGTGCACTGGTCGGCAAGCGGTTAAAAAAGAAAAAGCACTGATCTGATGCTACTTCTGTCCCCAGTTGCTGCTTCTAAGACTGAGAACTGAGCGATCAAAGACCACTGATTGCTCAGGTCACAGTCTTCAGTGAGAAGTGAGCACTGTCAGTCACCGGCTCTCTGCTCTGCCCCTCCAGCACTCACTGGAGCACTGGGCTGTGGAGGGGGTGAGAGTGGCTGGCTCAGGCTCTTTACAGCTGGGATCTTTCAACACCCTGGACAGGCTGAATGATGTCGGCCAACAGTGGCTGTCACAGGAGTGCAGAAATAACTGTACTCCTGTGCTCCATAGGAGAAGTAGGGCCAAAACGATTTGGTCGTACTTCTTCAATTTCAGTCTGTAGGAGAAGTTTAGAGGGCAATAAATCTACACTGCTAAGACAACTAAGTAAATGCTTTTTATTGCACAGAGAGGGATATGTGACGCAATGGGGTTGATTTACTAATGGCAAATAGACAGTGCACTTTTCAAGTGCAGTTGCACTTTGCAGGTGCAGTTGGTCCAGAGCTTAGTAAACGAGGGGAAGCTCTGATGATTTCCATCATCCAAATCATGTGCAAGCAAAACATGCTCTTATGTTATTTTCCTTGCACATGATTGGGTATTCTTTGCAAAGTGAAGCTTCACCCCATTTACTAAGCTCTGGAGCAACTGCACTTACAGAGTGCACAGGCTATTCGCCTTTAGTAAATCAACCCCAATGATTGCATGATCATTTTTTTCTGCACAGTTTGAAAATTTGTGCAAAAAAAAAACCCATTTAATTATACCAAACATGCCACATAAAAATTGATGACAATCTTTTCCACTTTGATTCTTCAAAATTTATGGAAAGTGATTTTAAAAATTGCCTGCAATTGGATATTTGATAGATACAACTGGAATATCAAAGCAATCTTATTATCATACTGAATTGTAATACTTGGCCGTACAGAATTTTGCATGAACGAATACTTCATAAACAGACTTTCTATACTGAGAAAATCTCACACACACACAGTACACATGCAGCCAGATAAACTTGGAAATATGCCTCCGGGTGCTGCAAATGTCATAAATATCACAACTAGACTCACAAGCCTAATTGTCTTATGATGGAAAATAGACAACAAAAGAGAAAATTAGTAAGACCTCATCTGGAATATGCAGTTCAGTTTTGGGCACCAGTTCACAAAAAGGATATCAGGGAACTGGAGAAAGTGCAGAGAAAGGCAACCAAACGGATAAGAGGCATGGAGGAGCTCAGCTATGAGGAAAGATTACAGGAACTGAATCTATTCTTCTGAGAAGAGGGGATATGGAGAGATTTGATTAACATGTATAAATACACAAGGGGTCCATACAGTGAACTTGGTGTTGAGTTATTCTCTTTACATTCATCACAAAAGACAAGGGGGCACTCTTTACGTCTGGAGGAAAAAGAGATTTAATTTCCACATACGGAAAGGTTTCTTCACAGTAAGAGCTGTGAAAATGTTGAATAGACTCCTTCAAGAGCTGGTTCTGGCCAGCTCAGTAGATAGCTTTAAAAAAGGCCTGGATTATTTCCTAAATGTACATAATATAACTGGGTAGTAACATTTAGGCCCCTTTCACACTGGGGCGGGAGGTGCGTCGGCAGTAAAGCGCCACTATTATTAGCGGCTCTTTACCGTTGTTTTAGCTGCGGTATTCGGACACTAGCGGGGCAGTTTTACCCCCCCCGCTAGCGGCCTGAGAAAGGGTTAAAAACCACCACAAAGTGCCTCTGCAGAGGCGCTTTGCTGGCAGTATTGCCGCACTGCCCCATTGATTTCAATAGGTAGGAGCGGTGAAGGAGCGGTGTATACACCGTTCCACAGATGCTGCTCGCAGGACTTTTTTTCCCATCCTGCTAGCGCACCGCTGCAGTGTGAAAGCCCTCGGGGCTTTCACACTGGAGGCACAGCAGCGTCTGTTTCGGGTCAGTTTGCAGGCTCTATTTTTGGCGCAATAGAGCCTGCAAACCACCCCCAGTGTGAAAGGGGCCTTATAGGTAAAGTTGATCCAGGGAATATCCAATTAGGATATATAGGATTGTAAAAAAAATTTTTCCCTTTTATTGGTTGAACTAGATGAACTTTTTTCGGCCAAACTAATTATGTAAAATTTGTACAACGGAAAATGGCAAAGGACCTCCAGCTCTGCAGATTTTAATAATGGTGTCGATCTGTTGCAAAGATTGGGGTATTAGACATTAACCCAGTCGGTGATCAACTCAAAGTTGCATGTTTCATAACATTTTATTATATCTGGGGGAAGCTGGTGTAACATTCTGTGGTTCATCTGAAGCAGTTAGGATCCACTCTCACTGATACATTACACTAACGTGATGAAATGAGTGTGGTGAACTGGTACATTGTGGTGAACTTTCTTAAAAGAACAGGGTCATGTCCAATTTATTTAATGCATTAAAGTGTGCTGCCAGCCTATTCAAAATGAATAGGCTGCCTTAACTCTGCCCACAATCAGATAATGTGTATAACACGCATTAGAGCATGGTGAATGGGCCTTGATGTGGATGAAGTATAGCTCATCAGTAGGGATGAGCTTCGTGTTCGAGTCGAACCCATGTTCGACTCGAACATCGGCTGTTCGATCGTTCGCCGAATTGCGAACGTTATGGGCCGTTCGCGCTAAATTCGTGTGGCGCGTCACGGCCCATAATTCACTGCGGCATCGCAGTGCATTGCTGGCTGATGATTGGCCAAGCATGCACTATGACCCGCATGCTTGGCCAATCACAGCGCTGTCAGTAGAGAGAGCTGTAATTGGCCAAAGCCAGGGTGGCTTTGGCCAATTATGGCTCAGGGGATTTAGTACACACCCCACACTATATAAGGCCGCCTGCACGGCGGCCCTGTGTAGTGTGTGTTCCGGTGTGCTGAGAGATAGAGAGAGAGAGAGACAGTGTCATTTGATTTGAGTTAGATAGATTAGGCAGAACAGTCAGTCAGTTAGCTGCACTTACAGTGTATTGTGTATATATATGCATCCCAGGTGTTGCATATATATATATACACTGTATTCAGTTTAGCTAGATCTGTTCCTGTTATCTTCTATCTAGACTATTTACATTTAATGCAGTGCGTCCTGCTCACAGTGTTCAGCTAGATCCGTTCCTGTTAAATTCCTACTGACCGGCAGGCTTGTCTGGTTACAGTATATAAAGCTACCTGAAGAAAATTACAGGTGTTCTATTTGATCCTATTAGTACCACGGTCAGGCAGCTAGACTATTTACATTTAGTACAGTGCGTCCTGCTCACAGTGTTCAGCTAGATCCGTTCCTGTTATCTTCCTACTGACAGGCAGGCTTGTCTGGTTACAGTATATAAAGCTACCTGAAGAAAATTACAGGTGTTCTATTTGATCCTATTAGTACCACGGTCAGGCAGCTAGACTATTTACATTTAGTACAGTGCGTCCTGCTCACAGTGTACAGCTAGATCCGTTCCTGTTATCTTCCTACTGACAGGCAGGCTTGTCTGGTTACAGTATATAAAGCTACCTGAAGAAAATTACAGGTGTTCTATTTGATCCTATTAGTACCACGGTCAGGCAGCTAGACTATTTACATTTAGTACAGTGCGTCCTGCTCACAGTGTACAGCTAGATCCGTTCCTGTTATCTTCCTACTGACAGGCAGGCTTGTCTGGTTACAGTATATAAAGCTACCTGAAGAAAATTACAGGTGTTCTATTTGATCCTATTAGTACCACGGTCAGGCAGCTAGACTATTTACATTTAGTACAGTGCGTCCTGCTCACAGTGTACAGCTAGATCCGTTCCTGTTATCTTCCTAATGACAGGCAGGCTTGTCTGGTTACAGTATATAAAGCTACCTGAAGAAAATTACAGGTGTTCTATTTGATCCTATTAGTACCACGGTCAGGCAGCTAGACTATTTACATTTAGTACAGTGCGTCCTGCTCACAGTGTTCAGCTAGATCCGTTCCTCTTATCTTCCTACTGACAGGCAGGCTTGTCTGGTTACAGTATATAAAGCTACTTGAAGAAAATTACAGGTGTTCTATCCCAGCTTAGTGCAGCTACAGGCCATTAGTATGTCTGGAAGGCCAAGAAGGAGAGGCAGACAGTCACAAGCCAATAAGAGAGGGCAAGCAGGCTCTGTGTCTAGTGCTGGTCGTGGAGACGGTGCATCCTCATCAGCACGTGGCCATGGGACACGCTTGGCCTTTTTTTCGGCAGCTGGCCATGTTGAGCCGCAACATGCGAAAGACTTGGTCGAGTGGATGACCAAGCCGTCCTCATCCTCCTCATCCTCTCTCACCCATGCCCAGGGTGCTTTGTCTGGCAAAGCAGCGGCCTCTTCCCTCAGCTCAATGTCATCAGTGACTCCTTCCCTAGCTCCACCATGTCCTCATGAGGATTCCCTCGAACTGTTTGACCACAGTGTTGGGTACATGCTCCAGGAGGATGCCCAGCGTTTGGAAGGCTCTGATGACGATACTGAGCTCGATGAAGGCAGTAACATGAGCGCGGACAGAGGGGGTGCCCAAGAAGGACAGCAATCTGGCAGTCATGCTCCCCCTGCTGCAGCATACTGCCAGGTTTGCTCCAGTGATGAGGAGGGAGGGGATGATGAGGTCACTGACTCAACGTGGGTGCCTGATAGGAGAGAGGAGGAGGAGGAGGAGGAGGAGGAGGAGGAGGAGGAGGAGGCGGCAGCACATCACCAACGAGGCAGGATGCCCTCCAGGGGCCAGCCTAAGGGCAGCACATTGACTGCATCACACCCCAAAGCTCCACATGTGCAGGGCGCTGCAGTCTCTGCGCGTTATTCAAAAAGTTCTTTGGTGTGGGCCTTTTTTGAGACGAGTGCATCAGATCGCACCGCTGCTATTTGCAACATATGTCTCAAGCGTATCTCGCGTGGCCAAAATATCTCCCGCTTGGGTACCACATGCTTGACCAGACATATGTTGACCTGCCATGCAGTTCGTTGGCAAGCGTATCTAAAAGACCCACACCAAAGAACAAAGAGGATCTCTCCTTGCTCCTCATCAGCTGAGATTTCCAACCCCACTAGACCTTCAGTCCTCTCTGAGACCTGCAGTGAGAGGAATGAAGGTGTAGAATTAGGTGTGTCACAGCCAAGTACTTGTGGGCAATCTGCTTTTGGTACACCGACGTCAGATTGTACCAGGCAAATTTCCCTGCCCCAGCTGCTGCACCGCCGAAAGAAGTTTGCTCCCAGCCATCCACATGCCCAGCGGTTGAATGCTAGCTTGGCAAAATTGCTAGCACTTCAACTGCTGCCTTTTCAGTTGGTAGACTCTGCCCCCTTCCGTGAGTTTGTGGAATGTGCGGTTCCTCAGTGGCAGGTACCCAAACGCCACTTTTTCTCACGGAAGGCGATTCCGGCTCTCTACCGGCATGTGGAAGGCAATGTCCATGCCTCGCTGGACAGGGCGGTCAGCGGTAAGGTGCATATTACCGCTGACTCATGGTCCAGCAGGCATGGACAGGGACGTTACCTAAGTTTCACGGCGCATTGGGTGACTCTGCTGGCAGCTGGGAAGGATGCAGGACAAGGTGCAGTAGTGTTGGAGGTTGTTCCGCCACCACGCCTCCAAAATGCTGATTGTGACACACCTCTCTCCTCCACCCCCTCCTCTTCTTCTTCCTCCATGGCCTCTTCCTCGGAACCAGCGGTGCTCCGTAGGCGTTCAAGGGGCTACGCAAGTACGCAGGCCAAAAGATGCCATGCGGTGCTTGAGCTGGTGTGCTTGGGGGACAGGAGCCACACTGGGGCAGAGGTTCTGTCAGCTCTGCAGGGGCAGGTTCAGAGGTGGTTGACGCCACGCCAACTTAAGGCAGGAATGGTGGTTTGCGACAATGGCACCAACCTCCTCTCTGCCCTCCGACAGGGACAAATGACCCATGTGCCCTGTTTGGCTCACGTCCTTAACTTGGTGGTGCAGCGGTTCTTGGGCAGGTACCCGGGCTTACAGGATGTCCTGAGGCAGGCCAGGAAAGTCTGTGTGCATTTCCGCCGGTCATATAATGCCAGTGCTCGGCTGACGGACCTCCAAAAGGAGTTTAACCTGCCCAAGAACCGCCTAATCTGTGACATGCCCACCAGGTGGAACTCAACGTTGGCCATGCTGCAGCGGCTGCACACGCAGCAGAGGGCCATAAATGAGTACCTGTGCGACTATGGCACCAGGACAGGGTCAGGGGAGCTTGGTTTTTTTTCCCCACGCCAGTGGGCCATGATCAGGGATGCATGCACTGTCCTGTCACCATTCGAGGAGGCCACGAGGATGGTGAGCAGTGACAGTGCATGCATCAGTGACACTGTCCCCCTTGTCCACCTGTTGGAGCACACGCTGCGTGGAATAATGGACAGGGCACTTGAGGCAGAACAGAGGCAGGAAGAGGAGGACTTCCTTAGCTCTCAAGGCCCCCTTTATCCAGACAGTGTTCCTGCGTGCCCGCCGATCACACAGGAAGAGGACGAGGAGGAAGAGGAGGAGGAGGAAGATTGTGTCAGTATGGAGGTGGAGCCTGGCACTCAGCATCAGCAGCAGTCTTTAAGGGATCAGTCCCAAGAAACACATGGACTTGTACGTGGCTGGGAGGAGGTGGCTGCGGACCATGTCGTTCTTAGTGACCCAGAGGACTCCGGACCGAATGCCTCAGCAAACCTACGCTGCATGGCCTCCCTGATCCTGCAAAGCCTGCGTAAGGATCCTCGTATTCGTGGTATCAAGGAGAAGGACCAATACTGGCTGGCAACCCTCCTTGATCCACGTTACAAGGGTAAGGTTGCGGACCTTATCTTGCCATCGCAGAGGGAGCAGAGGATGAAACATCTTCGGGAGGCCTTGCAGAAAGGTCTGTGCAACGCGTTCCCAGAGACTGGGAGGTTACAAACTCCTGTTTCTGGACAACGTGTTGCTGAGGCTTCGGTCAGTCAAAGAAGGAGCGGTGGAGAAGGTGGCCGTCTGACCGATGCGTTCAGACAATTTTTTGGTCCGCAGCCCCAAGGTATGATCGGTTCCAGCAACCATCGCCAGCGTCTGTTTTACATGGTGCAGGAATACCTAGGGGCAAGATCAGACTTGGACACCTTTCCCACCGAAAATCCTCTGGGTTACTGGGTCTTGAGGATGGATCACTGGCCAGAGCTTGCACAGTATGCAATTGAGCTACTGGCCTGTCCTGCATCCAGCGTTCTTTCGGAACGCACATTCAGTGCTGCTGGAGGCGTGGTAACCGATCACAGGGTGCGTCTGTCCACCGACTCGGTCGATCGGCTGACCTTCATAAAAATGAATGAGTCTTGGATCACCACCAGCTACCAAGCACCTGATGCTGATGTAACCGAATAATTTTTTTTGAAATCTCAGATCCCTTCAAAGACTGCCTATGCTGATGCTGAGTGACTATCCCTGAGTAATTATCCTCTTCCTCCTCAATCATCACGCTGATAGCTTGTTGCAGTGTTGTGGCACCAGCACCAGTGCCTAAGGCCCAATTTTTCTGCCCCTGTCTAACAGGGGCGTGTAATTACAATTTTTGATGCAATACTTTGCAGCAGGGCTCGTTCCTGCGTTCCAACTAGAGTGTCTGTGAGGGGTTGCAGTGTTGTGGCACCAGCACCAGTGCCTAAGGCCCAATTTTTCTGCCCCTGTCTAACAGGGGCGTGTAATTACAATTTTTGAAGCAATAATTTGCAGCAGGGCTCGTTCCTGCGTTCCAACTAGAGTGTCTGTGAGGGGTTGCAGTGTTGTGGCACCAGCACCAGTGCCTAAGGCCCAATTTTTCTGCCCCTGTCTAACAGGGGCGTGTAATTACAATTTTTGAAGCAATAATTTGCAGCAGGGCTCGTTCCTGCGTTCCAACTAGAGTGTCTGTGAGGGGTTGCAGTGTTGTGGCACCAGCACCAGTGCCTAAGGCCTAATTTTTCAGCTCCTGTTCAACAGGGGCATGTAATTACAATTCTTGATCTAATATTTCACAGCAGGGCCCTGTGAGGGCTTACAGTGTTGTGGCCACAGCAACACCTAAGGCCCAAATTTCTGCTGAGTATATAGGGCAGGACCCTACTTTCAAACATCTAACTTACAAACGACTCCTACTTGCAAACGGAAGGAGACAACAGGAAGTGAGATGAAATCTACCCCTAGGAAGGGAAATTCTCTCCTGTAAGAGTTAATATGGGAAAACAAGTTCTCCTTTCCACTGATGCTTTCCAATCCTTGTTCCACAAAAAAACCCAAATTTTCAAAAAACATTTTTCATTGGGACAAAAAAGTGAGGTGAAATCTTCTGAAGAGGAGGAAAGACAGCAAAACAAATGTCACAGGGGTGATAACCCTTCCCTATGTTTTCCAAAAAGCTTAGAAAAGATTTTTTGGCTGGAGCTAAACACGTTAAAAATGTTCAAAATTACAAACAGATTCTACTTAACAACAAACCTACAGTCCCTGTCTTGTTTGCACCGCCTGTATACTGCTGTTCAGAGTATATAGGGCCTGGTGGCCCCACACCTTTCCTTATTTTAATTTGGGTGCGGGGTTCCCCTTAATATCCATACAAGACCCAAAGGGACTGGTAATGGACTGGGGGGTACCCATGCCGTTTGTCTCACTGATTTTCATCCATATTGCCATGACCCGACATGACATTAAACCCGCAAGCAGTTTTAAATGAGATTTTTTCCTTTAAAAATGACATTTGGTGCAGGGACTGTTCTAAACATGGGAAACACGCGTCACTTTACAGGCATACTATAGACACCCCCCAGGTACGATATTTAAAGGAATATTTCACTTTTTTTTTTTTACTTTAAGCATCATTAAAATCACTGCTCCCGAAAAAACGGCCGTTTTTAAAAGTTTTTTTTGCATTGATACATGTCCCCTGGGGTAGGACCCGGGTCCCCAAACCCTTTTTAGGACAATACCATGCAAATTAGCCTTTAAAATGAGCACTTTTGATTTCGAACGTTCGAGTCCCATAGACGTCAATGGGGTTCTAACGTTCGTGCGAACTTTCGGTCCGTTCGCGGGTTCTGGTGCGAACCGAACCGGGGGGTGTTCGGCTCATCCCTACTCATCAGTAGCTCATTAATCCTTTGCATTGCAACACAGATGAAACATATGACTCTCTATAGCATGAACTACAAAAGTAGCATGTAGAACTGATTTCTCATAAATAGCACAATTGAATGCAATCATATGCTACTACATGCTACCTGTGTAACTTACACCTGTTATCATTGTAGTGATTGGCCATTAATTTTACCAATCATGTACGATTGTCTTGAGCTACTAAGAACTGTCTTTCTGCTCCAACCCATTTTCCTTATAAACATTAGGCAACAGTTGTCCATGCATGCGGTTGGAAGTAAATTCTCTTAGTGAATGAATGAATGAATGAATGATTTGTATAGCGCTGCAAATGCGAACTGAATCGCCTCAAGGCGCTAGATCTGTCCTGTGTTGTCCAGCTTCTTAGAAGAGGTAGGTCTTGAGTTTCTTCCTGAAGGCCTGATGGTTTTCTTCCATGCGCATGTGAGTAGGTAGAGCGTTCCATAACCGTGGTCCTTGGACTGCGAATCTTCGTTCTCCTTTTGTTTTGTAGCGGGTTTTTGGAATAAGGAGGATGTTTTGATTAGAAGATCGAAGACTGCGATTGGGTGTGTAGTGCTTTATTTTCTCGCATAGGTATTGAGGAGTGTTTCCTTGTATACATTTGTGGGTGAGGCAGAGGGTCTTGAAAGTGATTCGGTTCTTTACGGTTAGCCAATGTAGGCTCCTCAGGGAAGGGGAGATGGATTCCCAGGGTTTTTTTTCTGTTAACAGTCTTGCCGCCGTGTTTTGGATGAGTTGCAAGCGCGCAAGCTGATATTGGGGTAGTCCTACTACTGCTGCTTTGTCCTCATATGGGACAAGGGGATGAGTCTACGTAGCAGGCGGAGGAGATGGTGAGATCTGCTGACTACTGATCCAATTTGTGCATCCATTGACATTTCTGAGTCAAAAATTACTCCGAGACTCTGGACTCCGCTTTGGTGCTTGGAGAGATGGTCTGGTGTCCATGGGGGTCTTAGTTTTGGAATTTTGGTTTGCGTGTAGGAGAAGAAGCTCTGTTTTTGATCCGTTGAGTTTAAGAGAGCTAGTGGTCATCCAGGCGTCTATCAAAGTGAGGCATTTTTCTAGTTGCTGATGATGGTCTTTTTCTTCGGTGATGCGAAGGTAGAGTTGGGTATCATCAGCGTATGAGTGGAAGCAGAGGTCCGATTTTCTGATGATTTTGAGGAGTGGGCGGATGTAGATGTTGAAGAGCACTGGTGACAAGGGTGAACCTTAGTGCACGAAGGTTCAAAGTTTTGGATAGTGTGTGAAAGATTGGACTCTCTGTTAAATTTTATATTGCTGTCTGTATCACCATTGGGTACATTTACCTCTTTTTTTTTTTGAGACAGAAAATAAAGAGAAATGCTAAATTTTAGATTTGTCATCAGAGTAAATATTAGGATTAATCATCAACTGAGGACAAATGTCTGGGTGACAACTGTATAAAATGGAAATTCCCCTTTTCTGAGATTTTCTCTAATATCCTGTTATGTCTCTTTTACAGAGGCAGCAAAAATAACCTCCAAATGGGTTTTAACCCTTTCTTACCCTCTCCAATTAAAAGAAAAAAAGGTTTTGTGTTTACTGTAGGTCTTAAAATTTTTTATGGATACAATAACCTAAGGCATTCTGCAAACCTATCCAATATCTCCTTTTCAGTGCCAGAACAAAACAGTCTTTCTTTCATGTACATTAGTGACGAGTGTTGAGTAGACTACTTATATACTATTACTGTGGTTTGGAGCTTGGGCAGGGACAGTGACTCTATTCATATCCTAAAGTCCGAGGTTTTAGTATAAACTTGGCAACATACAACAAGCTCTTCTTTTGAAGAAGGGACTTTTGGCTCCATTCCCAGGGTCAGGAACATCTAAGCCCAGTTGAGGCATCATCAACGATCAAAGTCACAGCAACAGTTAATGGTGCACTCTTCCTTCGCACCAAATCGAGTCCTAACTAGAAACCATGAAAGGCCCACCTGAGCCCCGGCTGGGGCCCTTCCCTCCGAGCCCAGTGGCGGAATGCCAGGGCCCAGTTACAAGTGTAATCTTTACGACCCTGGTAGTTCTACCACTGGTGCCAGTAGTTTTTAAAATTTTTGTTATTTTATTTTGTAAATTATTTTTTACCATTTTATTTTTAATTTTTTTTACAATTACATTTGGATTCAAGTGGATGCCTGGCTGCCGATTGAGGGGAAGATGGCCCTTGCTCGGCTCCATTGCATGGGATGGCGGAAGCGACGTCAAACGTCACTTCCGCCCATAGCTCTTAAAGTAGAAATGTTTTTATTTTGTTTTCAATTTTTTTTGTATATTTTTTTATTGCATTGTAGTGTAAATATGAGATCTGAGGTCTTTTTGACACTAGATCTCATATTTAAGAGGTCCTGTCATGCTTTTTTTCCTATTACAAGGGATGTTTACATTTCTTGTAATAGGAATAAAAGTGACTCAAAAATGTTTTTCTTTAAAAACTGTGTCAAAAAAAAAAAACTAAAAGTAAAATAAATAAGAAAAACATTTTTTAAAGCGCCCCGTCTTGGCGAGCTTGCGCGCAGAACCGAACGCATACGTGAGTAGTGCATATGAAAACGGTGTTCAAACCACACATGTGAGATATCGCCGCGATCGTTAGAGCAAGAGCAATAGTTATAGCTTTAGAGCTCCTCTGTAACTCAAAACCACTAACCTGTAGAAATTTTTAAACATGGCCTATGGAGATTTTTAACCACTTAAGGACCAGCCTCATTTTGGATTTTAGGTGTTTACATGTTTAAAACAGGTTTTTTTGCTAGAAAATTACTTAGAACCCCCAAACATTATATATGTTTTTTTTTTAACACCCTAGAGAATAAAATGGCGGTTGTTGCAATACTTTTTTTTGCAGCGTATTTGCGCAGCGGTCTTATAAGCGCACTTTTTTGGGAAAAAATTCACTTTTTTGAATAAAAAATAAGACAACAGTAAAGTTAGCCCAATTTTTTTTTATATTGTGAAATATAATGTTACACCAAGTAAATTGATGCCCAACATGTCACACTTCAAAATTGCGCCCGCTCGTGGAATGGCGTCAAACTTTTACCCTCAAAAATCTCCATAGGCGACGTTTAAAAAATTCTACAGATTGCATGTTTTGTGTTACAGAGGAGATCTAGGGCTAGAATTATTGCTCTCGCTCTACCGGTCGCGGCAACACCTCACATGTGTGGTTTGACCACCGTTCACATATGCGGGTGCTACTCGCGTATGCGTTCGCTTCTGCGCGCGAGCTCGTCGGGACGGGGGGTTTTTAAAAAAAAATGTTTTATTTTTATTATTTATTTTACATTATTTTATTTATTTTTACACTGTTTAAAAAAAAAAAAATGTGTCACTTTTATTCCTATTACAAGGGATGTAAACATCCCTTGTAATAGTAAAAAGCATGACAGGATCTCAAATACCTTAAATATGAGATCTGGGGTCAAAAAAACCTCAGATCTCATATTTACACTAAAATGCAATAAAAAAAAAAGGTATTTTAAAAAAATGACATTGAAAAAAATATGCCTTTAAGAGGCGTGGGAAGAAGTGACGTTTTGATGTCTCTTCCGCCAAGCAGTGTCATGGAGACGAGTGGGCGCCATCTTAGCCTCACTCGTCTCCAGGCACAGAAGGTAGATGGACGCGATCGCCTCCGCCGCTACCGACGGCTCCGGTAAGCAGCGGAGGGCACCGGATCACGGTGGGGGGAGGGACCCTCTCCCACCACCGATAAAATCTTGCGGCCAATCCGCAGGGACCACTTTTATCAGAAAGCCAGCCGCCGCACAAAAACGGGGATACCGGGGTTATGGCAGCTAGCTGCTGCCATAACAACAATATCCACCGGCAAAGTTTGGACGTACATCGGCGTGCGGCGGTCCAGAAGTGCTTAAGGGTAAAAGTTTGTCGCCATTCCACGAGCGGCGCAATTTTGAAACTTGACATGTTGGGTATCAATTTACTCGGTGTAACATTATCTTTCACAATATAAAAAAAAATTTTGCTAACTTTACTGGCTCTGGGCTGAAGTGGTTATTGCATGCCAATATTCTGTTTGCTTTGTTAGCAGCATCTTGGCATTGCATGCCATTGCTGAGCCTATCATCTACTAGGACCCCAGGTCCTTTTCCATCCTAGATTCTCCCAGAGGTTCTCCCCCCAGTATATAGATTGCATTCATATTTTTGCCACCCAAATGCATTATTTTACATTTTTCTAAAAATTGTCAAAGCTTAATTGAACAAGCCGAAGTTAGAAGCTGATTGGCCACCATGCACAGCTGCGCCATATTTTGCACTCTCAGGTTTTAGTAAATCAACCCCACAGCCCTCAATCTCCATCTCTGCAGCCTCAGCTACACAGAATGAATTGACAGGAATAGCTCTGTACAGAGCTTCCCGTTTACTATGCTTCAGTTATGAATGGACAGAGTCAGTGATCGATACCAATCACTGACTCTGTCTATTCAGAAAATGTTCTCCATCCTGACATATCCCTCGCAGCAGCTGGTGGGGGAGGGCGGGAGCCAGCAGCACTGGGGGGGACAAAGGGGGGGGGGGGGGCAGGAGAGCACACTGGGGGGGCAGGAGAGGCAGTGGACGGGATGTAGAGAAACTTATCCCCTCCATTTTCTTCCTGCATCCAGGAGGGAGAGTAGGAGAAGAAGGCTTTCAGCAGCTGCAGAGGGAAAATTTAGAGGATCGGTTTCTCTATATAACGCTCCTCCTATACGAGGGCACAGGGGTCTGCACGGGCCCCCTGGAGCGTAGGGCCAAGTCGTCTGTGGTTACGCCACTGCGCCAAACCCATGATTTTATAAAGGAACAACGTCAGACCAGCTACAGCAAAACCAGTGGTATTGGGAGCCATAAAACACAACATTGTGCTGTATGTTAGAAACTGAGGCTGCATTAAAGGCAGATTTCTCTTACACAGCTACAAACATTTTAAAAATGAATAAGAACAAATGGTTTCATCACTTACTTCCTCTCTGTTGTAAAACGAATTAGTTACATTACAAAATGATTTTGGCAACAGTTTTGAGCCGTATATACAGCCCCTTGTCGTTCCAATAAGTTACATCCATAACGATTGCACAAGTATACTTCCATTATTAGGCAACCCAGATATTACTTTCATTCAAAAACATTAACCCATTGCTAATCCTATACGTATTCAAATAACAATGTACAAAACATGATCTTAACCACTTCAGCCCCGGAAGGATTTACCCCCTTCCTGACCAGAGCATTTTTTGCGATTCGGCACTGCGTCGCTTTAACTGACAATTGCACAGTCGTCCGACGTTGTACCCAAACAAAATTGACGCCCTTTTTTTTTCTCACAAATAGAGCTTCCTTTTGGTGGTATTTGATCGTCTCTGCGGTTTTTATTTTTTGCGCTATAAACAAAAAAAGAGCGACATTTTTGAAAAAAAAAACAAAACACAATATTTTGTACTTTTTGCTATAATAAATATCCCCAATTTGTAAAAAAAAAAAAGCTATTTTTTTTTCTCAGTTTAGGCCGATATGTATTCTTCAACATATTTTTGGTAATAAAAAATCGCAATAAGCGTATATTGATTGGTTTGCACAAAAGTTATAGCGTCTACAAAACAGGGGATAGATTTATGGCATTTTTATTTATTTATTTATTTTTTTACTAGTAATGGCGGCGATCTGCGATTTTTATAGTGACTGCGACATTATGGCGGACACATCGGACACTTTTGACAGATTTTTGAAACCACTGACAATTATACAGCGATCGGTGCTATAAAAATGCACTGATTACTGTATAACCCTTTCATGACTAAGCCTATTTTTGAAATTTGGTGTTTACAAGTTAAAATCTGTATTTTTTGCCTGAAAATTACTTAGAGCCCCCAAACATTATATATATTTCTTTTTGCAGAGAATCTAGAGAAAAAAATGGCGATTGTTGCAATATTCTGTCCCACGGTATTTGTGCAGCGGTGTTTTAAACGCAACTTTTTGGGAAAAGAGACACTTTCATGAGTTTAAAAAAAAACCAACAGTAAAGTTACCCCAATTTTTTTGCATAATGTGAAAGATGTTGTTACGCCGAGTAAATAGATACCAAACATGTCACGCTTTATAATTGCACGCACTCATGGAATGGCGACAAACTATGGTACCTAAAAATCTCCATAGGCGACGCTTTAAATTTTTTTTACGGTTACCAGGTTAGAGTTACAGAGAAGGTCTAGTGCTAGAATTATTGCTCTCGCTCTGACGATCGCGGCGATACCTCACATGTGTGATTTGAACACCGTTTACATATGCGGGCGCGACTTCCGTATGCGTTTTCTTTGCGGCGCAAGCTCGCGGGAACGGGGGGAGCTTTAAAAAAAACATTTTTTCTTATTTATTTTTAAATTTATAAAATGTGTTAAAAAAAAAAATTGATCACTTTTATTGCTGTCACAAGGAATGTAAACATCCCTTGTGACAGTAATAGGTGGTGACAGGTACTCTTTATGGTACTCTAGGAGGCTAGAACGAAGCCACTCACGGCTTCGTTCCAGTCCGTCCCCAGCTTGGTCATCGGGCCTCCCGATGGAATAGGAGGCCCGGTAAGAGCGGCGGGAGGCGTCCCCTCCTGCTCCTCCAGTATAACAGCCGAGCGGCTTTTAGCCGCATCGGTTGTTATAACTGGATAGCCAATCGCCGGCTCTAAAAAACAGTACCGGGATAATGCCTGCAGCTGCGGGCATTATCCCGGTATAACCCCGGAAACCCGAGTACGCACATCTGCGTACGCTCGGCGGGAAGGGGATAAATGTCATTGACAGGGAAGGGGTTAACACTAGGGGGCGATCAAGGGGTTAACTGTGTTCCCTGACTGTGTGTTCTAACTGTAGGGGGGGAGGGACTGACCTAGAGGGGATGACAGATCATGGTTCCTGTTTACACACACACTTCCCTGTTCTGCCTCTCGTGCCCGCGATCGTCCGCCACGAGCATCGGCATCCCCGCAGTGCAGCGGGCGCGTGTACGCCTGCTATACCACTTAAAGGAGCCGATGTACAGCTACGACGGCTCGCGGGATCGCGCCGACCTGCCGCCGTATAACGACGGCGGCTGGTCGGCAAGCGGTTAAAATAATAAAAATTATATTGAAAAAGTGAAGACTATAACAGGTGTATAATTCCTAATCCTGATGTTTGAGAGATCCTTACCTCCAAAAAATAAAATAAATCAATAAAATAAACAAATGCTGTGTTGTGTGAGGCCTGGAGTCTAAGGCCTGATCATGTGCTCAAGACTGTGCCTGGGGGCATGGGAGAGGCTCTGCCAGAGAGAGACCCTGGAGGCATGAGGAAAAGGAGTTCTGAGGTGAAGTACCAGAGGTTACTCTTCATGAGCCGGGGACTGTGGAGAGTCTGGAAAAGCAATACGAGGGACTCATCCAAGGAAATCTTGCACGGCGTTGTGAGTTTTTTGGTTGCTATAGGAGACAGATTTTGCTATGTAGACAAAGAACACGGGGGGCAGGTTTAAGGCCTTTGTTCTCTATTGGGAAGGACTCCACTGCCGCCATTTGATTTTAAAAGCACTTATTTGATCCACTAAATGTAAGTTCTCTAGCTACATTAAAGTGGTTGTAAACCCTTACAGACCACTTTGACCTACAGGTAAGCCTACATTAAAGCGGTGTTCCGGCCGAAATTATACTTTTTAAATAAAAATACCCCTATAAAAAAACAAGCTTAATGTATTCTAGTAAAGTTAGTCTGTAAACTAAGGTCTGTTTTGTTAGTTTATAGCAGTAGTTTGTTATTTTATAAAATTACAGCAGGCCGTGGCCATCTTAAGTGTGGGCATCTGAGGCCAGACTGTATTTCTTCCTGGATCTCATCCTTGCAGATCTCGCACATGCTCAGTGCAGCACAAGCAGTGTAATAGGTTTCAGGTCAAGTTTCCATAGCAACGGCAGTGTCAGAGGAAGTTGCCGCCCCTTCCCAGAAGGCATTGCAAACAGGAAATGATGCGATGGGCCACGGCCAGGGAGGAGGAAGTGAAAAATGAATACAGCAGATATACAGTAGGTGCTGAGAAAAAAATGTAAAAATATCCAATTCGTTTACAGTGCACAGTTTAATGAGGGATGCTGAATGAGGGATGCTACAGGCTTACCTGTAGGTGCAAGAAATATCTCCTAAACCTACACGGTTTAGGAGATATTTGCAAAAAGACAGGCACCGCTGTCTACGGCCCATGCGCCGTAGACAGCGGCACGCAGGCGCACTGAGCATGTCGCTGCTAACGGCGATATGCCGTTAGTGGCGGCTCCCTTGCGCTTTCGTGGGAGTGACGCCATCGCGGCTCCGGCCAATCACATCGCCGTAGCCACGATACCCGGAAAGAAGATGGACGCTCCGTAGCAGAGGGGACAGCGGTTACATCGCAGGCTCCTGTGTCAGGTAAGTGACACATAATGGGCTACTATGTGATGCATAGTAGCCCATTATGCTTTACCTTTGCAGGGAAACAAAGAGGAAGTAAAATCCATCAGGGTTTACTTCCTCTTTAAAACATTTTGTATTTTAAACAGAATCACGCTATGTGGCCATTTCTGTTCTCCTCTCATATAATCACCCTCACTACATTCATGGAGACCTGACCACCATTTCCAACGAAACGATCCTGCAAGGACACCCTCCATCTTGTGGATAGTCGGGCGTTCCTGGTCCAGTGATTTGGAGATTCCAAGCGTCCATCTACACTTGTTGTCCATACAACACAAGCTCGTTTGACTCGTAGAACGTATGTTCTTTTGGGTTCAAACGTTTTGGTAAGTTCTCTTTATCGGTGGTGGTTCCCCTCACTTTAGCCATACATCCATATTCACCGTTTGGATATCAACATGAGGTTTTGAACTTTTTCTGAACAGTGTTATTCTGTCTTTGACCTTTTATGGACATTTAACCACTTGTATGCACGAATCATCACATATGTTTATGCTATTTTATTTTTATTTCGATATGGAGAGCATTTGGGTTCCCTGTCCATATTGATTTGTATCACTATTAGCTTATTTTTTCATTTTCACAGAACGCTGCACTATTTGTTTTTCTACTGTTTTGCTATTATCTAATTGCTGTGTTAGCTGCTATTTCTAAGGGCAGTGCGGAATTATTTTTTACACTGCTTTGTTCTGTATTGCTGTCTACCTGGCTGTTTTGTTTTCGGAGTCTGCTGATCTGTCTGCTTACTGTCCCATTGTGTCCTGTGCCCTAACCCTCTCTACCTACATTTTATTATTATGAGCAATAAACTCACTGTTGTTCATTCTAATGGCTAGTTTACACTTGCTTCAAAAGAAGGCTTCGGACACGCATTGTTAAAGCTCTCTGAATGCCAGTCAAAGCTCCTGTCACTAAATAAAATGGTTAGCTTACAGTCCTGTTTATACCTTGCATTTGCTGTGCTTCAAAAATTAAACCCCATGTCACTTGTCTTTAAAGCCTCCATAGAACTCTATGACAAAGGTCGCTTGAAGCTCGTTTGAAGCACCTGCTGCTTTTGAGAGGCTTTAATTCAGCTTTAGCTTCACTTTGTTTTGGAGAAATTGCAGGTATGTGATATCCACACACACACACGCATGGCATCTGTTAGGGCTAGTTTACACATGCTTCAAAATATGGATTCGGACAGGCTTTGTTAAAGCTCTCTGAACGCCAGTCAAAGCTCCTGTCACTAAATAAAATGGTTAACTTACAGTCCTGCTTATACCTGCTTTTGCTTGGTGCTTTGATGAGGCTTCGATGAGGCTTCAGTGGGGCTTCGGTGGAGCTTTGGTGGGGCTTCAATGAGGTATCAGTGAGGCTTCTGTGAGGCTTTGTGGGGCTTCGATGAGGCTTCGGTGGGGCTTCAGTGAGGCTTCGGTGAGGCTTCGTGGGGCTTCGATGAGGATTTGGTGGGGCTTCAGTCGGGCTTCAAGCGAGTTTTGCCATAGACTTCTATGGAGGCTTTGAAGATGCTTTGAAGCACCACAGAAGCTACATGGGGTATTATTTTTTAAGCGAAGCTGAAGCAAAGCAAAAGCAAGGTGTAAACAGGACTGTACAGCCCCATACACACTCTCAGATTTTCTGCTGATTTTTGTCTTCAGATTTACCAAAACCATGTAGTGCAAGGGCCTGTCTGATTGCATACAAATTGAAACTCTTAAGGTCTGACCTCATATTATATGGTTTTGGTAAATCTGAAGGAAAAATTCAGCAGAAAATCTGGTAGTGTGTATGGGGCTTTAGCTAACTATTTTGATTAGTGACAGGAGCTTTGACTAGTGTTCAGAGAGGTTTAACAAAGCCTTGTTGAAGCCTTGTTGAAGCCTTGCTAAAGCTGAAGCAAGTGTAAATGAGCCCTCCAGCTTCAGCAAAGCTTCAAAAAAGCATCACGGAAGCATCACCAAAGCTTTATTGAAGCACCACTGAAGCTTCATCGAAGCACCACCGAAGCATCAAAAACACATCATAAAAGCATGTTGAAGCGGTAGGCGCTTTAATGTGTGTTGAAGCCAAAACAAGTGTAAATGAGCCCTAAAAGTGTCTGGCGTCCATCTTTCTGCAACTGTCCACACCCACCATGCCGAAGAACCAGCACCCTAAGGTGAAGTGTCAATGCCCTCCCTGATGCCGGGGGGGTCGGGGGTATATAGTAATAAAAAAAAGTTATTTTCCAAACTCAGTTGTAACCAGTGTTAATTTAGTCAACTAAGATATTTTCATAGACTAAATTAATGCTATTGTAGTAGACTAAATCTCGACTAAAACTCAAACAATTCAGATGACTAAAATACGGCAAAAACTAAAATGACATTTTAGTCAAAAGACTATGACTAAAACTAAATAGAATTTTTATTGGAATGGCTAAATCTGTGTCTGTAGTGCGGGTTCAAACCTTAATGCCATAAATAATAAACATGTTATTAGATTTTTACTCCAGGAGTATATAATGTTTGGCAGTTCTAAAGAAATAATGCATTCAAATTTAACTAAACCCATTCAATTTTAGTCGACTAAAATACGAGGAAAACGAAAACAACTCAGATCACTAGAATACGACTAAAACTAAAATGGCATTTTAGTCAAAAGACTATGACTAAAACTAAATTAAAATTTAATGCCAAAATTAACACTGGTTGTAACTAGGGATGAGCAAAACACCCCCCGGTTCAGGCAAAAAATTTGAACACACAAACACCGTTAAAGTCTATGGGACACGAATGTGAAAAATCAAAAGTGCTAATTTTAAAGGCTTATATGCAAGTTATTGCCATAAAAAGTGTTTTGGGACCCGGGTCCTGCCCCAGGGGACATGGATCAATGCAAAAAAAGTTTTAAAAACGGCCATTTTTTTCGGGAGCAGTGATTTTAATAATACTTAAAGTGAAACAATAAAAATGAAATATTCCTTTAAATATCGTGCCTGGGGGGTGTCTATAGTATGCCTGTAAAGTGGCGCAGTTTTCCCTTTAGAACAATACCACAGCAAAATTACAATTCTAAAGGAAAAAAAGTAATTTAAAACTGCTCGCGGCTGTAATGTATTGTCGGTTCCCCGCAATATAGATGAAAATCATAGGTCCCCCCCCCCCCAGTCCATCACCAAGCTCTTTGGGTCTGGTATGGATATTAAGGGTAACCCCACATCCAAATTTAAAAGAAAAATGGCATGGGGGTCCCCTAGGCCTCCAGGCACTATATACTCTGAACAGCAGTATATATACTATACGGCCTGCCCTATATACTTTGCAGAAAATTGGGCCTTAGGTGTTGGTGGTACCAGAAAACTGTAAGCCCTCACAGTTACTCTTGGTGAGCACAGGAATGGGCCCTGCTGTGAAATACTATATCAAAAATTGTAATTACATGCCCCCGTTAAACAGGGGCAGAAAAATTGGGCCTTTGGTGGTGGTGGTGGTGCCACAGCACTATAAACCCTCACAGATACTCTTGTTGGGCGCAGGAACGGGCCCTGCTGTGAAATATTATATCAAGAATTGTAATTACATGCCCCTGTTAAACAGGGGCAGAAAAATTGGGCCTTAGGTATTGGTGGTACCACAACACTGTAAGCCCTCACAGTTATGCTTGTTGGGCGCAGGAACGGGCCCTGCGTTGAAATATTATATCAAAAATTGTAATTACATGCCCCTGTTAAACTTGTGCCTTTACAACCAATTTATTTTCATAAGAATATTCTTTCAAATAAGATTTGCTGGGAAATGGCAAAAGTGTCATAATCCTATAAAAAAAAAAAAAGTGCCAGTGGAAACGTGAGCTCTGCTGATTGGAGAGCTCTGACTCATGAGAAGGTTTGTTGGACCTCTGCAGAGAGATCACTGCTTCCCCACAGAGAAAAGGCTCCCACTCTGCAGCATGCTATCGGGGACAGTCTTTTCTACTCAGGCTATGACTTCTTTAGAAGGAAAATCAACTGTAACACATTGCAAACCGTTTGTTTTGGTGTACCTGGAATGTATTTTACTGATTTAAAGGCGTTCTACGGTCACAGCATACACTTTCAATTTATGTCATCAACATTGTAGTACCAATAGTTATTTTTGACAATCCAATACCAGCTTACCTGAAAAATGTCCTTTCGTGCTGTGAGTGCTGCCTCTGTGCTGACCATAACTTTCCACAACTTCCTAGATTCCCTGCATGCTTTGCTGTTTCTTCATTTCTGAGGACTGCATATTATTATTATTATTATACAGGATTTATATAGCGCCAACAGTTTACGCAGCGCTTTACAATATAAAAGGGAGACAATACAGTTATAATACAATAAGAGCTTACAATCTATATCCCATGGTGCCTTGCTGCAGCGCTGGGATACCGCCGGCATAACGCCGCTATTGCGGCGCATTACGGGTGGTTTTAACCCTTTCTCGGCCGCTAGCGGGGGGTAAAAGCGCCCCGCTAGCGGCCGAAATGCGCCGCTAATCTGATGGTAAAACGCAGCTAAAAATAGCGGCATTTTACCGCCAACGCTATGGTCGGCCAGGTGTGGAAGGGTTCTTAGGAAGGGGGGCATCAGACCCCGCCCTTCCTTTTTGACCCCTGCACTTGGTGAATGTGGGCTTGGTTTCAGCAAAATTGTGGGCGTGACTCTAAGGTGGTGTGGTTAGCGTCTGAGATGAAGGAGGGATGGAGAGAGAGGGCACATTCTATTTGCCTTTAGTAAATCAACCCCTACGTGTCACAGAATTCAAGGAAGTAAATGTGTGTGGATCTTCACAAAGTAGGTTTATAAACTTCAAATTCATTCAGAATAATAAGGAGTAGCTGGCCATATACGTGTCAATTTTGCCAAGACTGCATAATGTAGAAGTTAAAGGGGTTGTAAACCCTCACCGTTTTTCACCTTAAAGTGGCAGTCCACCTAAAAAAAAATTATTAAAGTAGTTACAAATACTGCAGCTGCTGACTTTTAATAAATGGACACTTACCTGTCCTGGAGTCCAGCGATGTCGGCAGCCGAAGCCGATCAATCGCTCAGCTCTCGGCTGCCACCGCCATCCTCGGTGAGGGAATCAGGAAGCGAAGTGTTGCAGCTTCACTTCCCTGTATGTATCTATGCAGGATTTATATGGTGGCAACAGTTTGTGCAATAGTCACATAGTTGGTAAGGTTAAATAATGCATTTTTACGTTATAGTTTAGCCACCCAGGTCCAATCTTATCTCTTTTATATTTGTTACCCATTGGGATGCACTGGCCGATACCTTTATTTAATATGTTCGTAAAACACTCCAATTTTTACTCATTGTGCCTTGTTCCTAGGATTTTATCCAATTTACTATCTGGCAGCATAGAGTGTAGTTTAGGGAAGTTGGCTCTTTTGAAACTGTCCTTGTATTACTCTTGTGCTTCCTTTTCCTGTGGTTTATACTGAGGGTCAGTTCACACCAAAGAAAAGCAGTCCTGATGCGTTGATGCGTTCCAAATGCTTTTCTACATGCGTGTCTTTAACACGTTTTTGATGCAGTCCAGTGCTTACCCCTACCCCCGGGATGCACTGGACAGGTTTTTGATACGTTTTACAGCGTTCCAGTACAGTCCAGTGCAGGAAAAATGCAGCATGATGTTCTACTTTTTTTTCTGGAACTGGAAAGCCCTGGAACTGAGCGCACTGGTGTGAACTATGCCATTGGAAATCATATAACCTACTTTCCATGCGTTTTTGATGCAGAACAAAATCACACTGGACTGCATGTGGTGTGAACTGACCCCGTGCA
This sequence comes from Aquarana catesbeiana, assembly GCF_042186555.1. Taxonomy (NCBI): domain Eukaryota; kingdom Metazoa; phylum Chordata; class Amphibia; order Anura; family Ranidae; genus Aquarana; species Aquarana catesbeiana. The sequence continues at coordinate 53,870,338 of NC_133325.1, forward strand.
GTTCCGTGCGCTTTTATTCTGCACTAAAAATGCATGCACAGTGTTTTCCATGTATTCCAATGGCTCTAGTTCACACCATTCAGTCAGTTTCCAGTTCAGAAACTGACCGGAAACTGACTGCATGGTGTGAACTAGAGCCATTAGAATACATGGAAAACACTGTGCATGCATTTTGTGCAGAAAAAAAGCATACGGAACTGCACAGGGTCAGTTCATACCACATGCAGTCCAGTGTGCGTACGGTACTGCATCTGGTGTGAACTGGCCCTAAAGGTTAAAGAAAAAAGAGGGTGAAAAATGCACTGGACTGCACCAATTATGCGTCAAAAATGCACATGCAGAAAAGCATCTGGAACGCATCCAGACTGCGTTTCTATGGTGTGAACTGGCCCTAAGGCTCCATTCACACTAGCGCGTTTTTTGATGCATTTTGCATTTTGCAGAAATGCACGGGAATTTTTTAACATGGGTTCCTATAGAACATGTTCACATCAATGCCTTTTTGTTTCTCTGCATTTTTGGAAAGGGTCAGGGATTTTTTTTCATGCAAAATGCAGCGTTTTGCATGTAATAGAATTCAATGGACAAGCATCAAAAACGCAAGTGCACCGTTTTTGCAGCGTTTTTGCAGTGTTTTTGATACGTTTTTGCCGTTTTTTTTTTTTTTTTTTTTTTAATTTTTTTTAAGACTGTAAAAAAAAAACTGTAAAAAAAAAAAAACGCAAAACGCAAATCGCGGCAAAATCGCGGCAAAAACGCTGCTCAAAAACGTGGCAAGCATGAAAAAAAAACCTCCAAAAACGCTCAAAAGCAACATGCATAGGTGTGAATCGAGCCTAAATAAGGACATGTGTGCTCCAGTGCGTTTTAGGTGCGTTCCAGTGCGTTTTTGATGTATTTTACAGCGTTTCAGTACAGTTCAGGAAAACTGCAGCATGTTCTACTTTTTTTTTTGGAACGGGAACACACTGGAACTGCAGGCACTGGTATGAACTATGTCTTTGAAAACCATATAACCTACATTCCATGCGTATTTGATGCAGAAAAAGAAACGCACTGGATTGCATGCGGTGTGAACTGGCCCTGAATGTAATTAACCTGTAATCCGCAATCAGGTCTGTGTTGTTTGTAATCAGTAGGTCTAGTAATGCATTGTCTCTTGTTGGTGAATTCACCAACTGACCCATGAAATTATCCTGCAAAACATTTAGGAAATGGCAAGCCTTAGATAAATGGACAGTTCCTTCTGCCCAGTCGATATCTGGATAATTGAAATCCCCCCATAATAATATTGCCCTCCTTTGCCGCCGTTACTAACTGTGATAGGAGGTCATACGCCTCCCCATCCTCAGGCTAGGGGGCCTGTAGCATACACCCACATATATATGTTTCCTCCCTTTGGAGCTCCACCCATAAGGATTGCACCTCCTTCCTTCCTCTATAAATAATGTCGTCCCTCACGTTCACTTGCAAATCATTCTTGATGTACTGTACAGGTGTACCCCTCTGTAACGATATCAAGTACGGGACATGACAAGCTGTAGCTAGCTGCCATCTTGTGTGGAAGTAGCCATGACAGTTTTGCTAACCATGTAACCTCACAGAGAACTCTGAACTCCGTCTTCCCCACCTTAGGAATTCAAAGCTTTTTAAGTTCAACAGAAAAGGTTATCTCAACAGAGAAAACAGAGCAGGCTAAGTCAGTAGGAAAACATTTGTTGTAAGGGCAGTGTTCAGGCCTGTCGTAAAACTGTCACCCTCCCCACTCAGAGAACAAACAGGCCTCGGTCGTAAAGTCTTCTGACTACACCTCCCTAGAATAAGTATGAAATTTCAGCATGTTTCATAACTTCTGACTTAGTAATAGCACAGACATAATCTGGATATATTTAGCTTCCTCAGATAATATGGAACGTTTCAAGTCCAGACACCCCTATGTCAGGTCATATGGGAAACCCCTGGGACCACTTATTCCTCCAAAGCAGGCTATACGTTATAGATATGGCATGTTTAGACTTGTTTTGAAGGAAATCTCAAGTTGAATAATAATATGGATATTTGGAGTCTGTAAACCCTATAGATGCAGATATATGAACATGTATTACAAAATGTACCTGGGACGTGGTCATGAGTGTAGACACCTCCCAGCAACCAACCCCTACACCAGCTGACCAGATGATTGGTTACTGGTCGCTGTCAACACCCCTTCTGATTTGACAGAAAAGAGGAGATGCCAAGACAATGGGGAGTTCTCCTTTTACCATCCAAGAAGAAACATCTGCCAAGTCGAGAACCAATGACCTAGCTCATCGATCGAACTCTGATCAACCCTCGGACATTAATTGCAAGTATCCTTCCTTCCCAATTCTACCTTATTGCTTTGTGGCTGTATATTGTCTTTATCTTTTGAAACATCTTTTTTCTGTAAATATTTTATTTGCATCAACTTTGACCTTTTCATAATAAACCCTTATGTTGAAAAGTGTTAACCTTGTCTCTAAAGCTCCTAATGCAAGCTATAAACGAACCTGCCTCTTGAAGGGCGCTACTGTTGTAGAGTAAGACTCTGAGCAGACCTGTCTGTGGTGACAGTGTGTGTGGCAGACGCTTATTCTAAAATTATAATTGGTATTGCAAAATTACGAGTCTCCCCCGGCTCGGTCTTTTAAACGGGGGTGGTGGCAGTTAAAGGGTTAATTGTGTAATTAGCCCAGTGACAACCGCTCTCAGGCTGCTCGCACCTAGATTGTGGTCCTGCAAGCTGGAAAATCTTTGTGCTGGGCGCAGCTGAGAGTGGCATTGTTACATAAGTGACAGCGTGGTGTGAGGTTGGCCGGTCCTTTGTCGCGAGTTAGCGAGGAGGGCAGGGATCTGACACCCGCGTTCGTCACATATTGGTGGCAGCAGTGGGATAGAAGGCCATTCATGTTAACATGATCAAAGCCCATCATGAGCGCACGGCCTATGTCATGCCGGTTTGCAGCAGGCCAGAGCCCGAGGAGGCTGATCCACTTCTGGACCTGCTAGCAGACACCAGGGAGGTAGACTCAGAACTCCTGGTAAACTCCAATCTTACCCCCACCCAGGTACCTGGACTGAAGCGAGTGCTGGCAGTACATGGTAGCAGGTTTACGGGAAAACCTGGGAGGACACACCTCGCTGTCCACCAGGTGGACACCGGGGCACATCCCCCCATTAAACAGTCGGCCTATCGCGTCTCCCTGGAGGTGCTGGCCGACATGAAAAGGGAGGTGGAGGAAATGCTGCAGCTGGGGGTGATTCAGAAGTCCCACAGTGCCTGGGCGTCCCCAGTAGTCTTGGTCCCCAAAAAGGACCAGACGACCAGGTTCTGTGTGGACTACCGGAAGCTGAATGCCATCACTACTGCAGATGCCTACCCCATGCCCCGGATTGATGAGTTGTTAGATAGGCTGGCGGCCGCCCGTTATATAACAATCATGGATCTGAGCAGGGGGTACTGGCAAATTCCTCTGGCCCCTGAGGCTCGGGAAAAGTCGGCCTTCATCACCCCATTCGGATTGTTCGAGTTTACCGTCATGCCGTTTGGGATGAAGAATGCCCCAGCTACCTTCCAGAGAGTCATGAATGACTTACTGGAGGGGCTGGAAACCTTTGCCGTAGCCTACTTGGATGACATCGCCGTGTTCAGCCCTACCTGGGAAGAACACCTGGTGCACCTGTCACAGGTCCTAGACCAACTGACAGCCGCCAATCTGACTGTCAAACCCAGTAAGTGTCAGATTGGCATGACTGATGTGCAGTACTTGGGACACCAGGTAGGAGGAGGTACCCTGAAACCCGAGACAGGGAAGGTTGAGGCCATCCTGGCCTGGCCTACCCCTCAAACCAAAAAGCAGGTTATGTCTTTCTTGGGGACCGCTGGCTACTATAGGAAATTTGTATGTAACTATAGTAGCCTGGCCAAACCTCTGACTGACCTAACCAAAAAGAAACTGCCCAAGGAGGTGTCTTGGACACCAGAATGTGAGCAGGCATTTCAGGCCTTGAAGGGGGCGCTGGCCAGCGCACCTGTGCTGCAGGCTCCAGACTTCACCCGCCGTTTCCTTGTGCAGACGGATGCCTCTGCCTTTGGATTGGGTGCAGTCCTGAGCCAGGTGGACGAGGCCGGAGAGGAGCATCCCATCCTCTACCTGAGCAGGAAGCTGCTTCCCAGGGAAGTAGCATATGCCACGATCGAAAAGGAGTGTCTTGCGATCGTGTGGGCTCTCCAGAAGTTACAAACGTACCTTTATGGACGGCACTTCACTGTGATCACAGATCACAATCCCTTGAGCTGGCTAAATCGTGTTGCTGGGGAGAATGGCAAACTACTTCGGTGGAGCCTAATTCTTCAGCAATACGATTTCACCATCCAGCATAAGAAAGGCAGCGCCCATGGCAATGCTGATGGGCTGTCACGACAAGCCGAGCCCGCAGGAGTCGGTTGCGTCAGGAGGGAAATTGTAGTTCCCTCCCATGCAACCACCTAAGGGGGGAGGTGTAACGATATCAAGTAGGGGACATGACAAGCTGTAGCTAGCTGCCATCTTGTGTGGAAGTAGCCATGACAGTTTTGCTAACCATGTAACCTCACAGAGAACTCTGAACTCCGTCTTCCCCACCTTAGGAATTCAAAGCTTTTTAAGTTCAACAGAAAAGGTTATCTCAACAGAGAAAACAGAGCAGGCTAAGTCAGTAGGAAAACATTTGTTGTAAGGGCAGTGTTCAGGCCTGTCGTAAAACTGTCACCCTCCCCACTCAGAGAACAAACAGGCCTCGGTCGTAAAGTCTTCTGACTACACCTCCCTAGAATAAGTATGAAATTTCAGCATGTTTCATAACTTCTGACTTAGTAATAGCACAGACATAATCTGGATATATTTAGCTTCCTCAGATAATATGGAACGTTTCAAGTCCAGACACCCCTATGTCAGGTCATATGGGAAACCCCTGGGACCACTTATTCCTCCAAAGCAGGCTATACGTTATAGATATGGCATGTTTAGACTTGTTTTGAAGGAAATCTCAAGTTGAATAATAATATGGATATTTGGAGTCTGTAAACCCTATAGATGCAGATATATGAACATGTATTACAAAATGTACCTGGGACGTGGTCATGAGTGTAGACACCTCCCAGCAACCAACCCCTACACCAGCTGACCAGATGATTGGTTACTGGTCGCTGTCAACACCCCTTCTGATTTGACAGAAAAGAGGAGATGCCAAGACAATGGGGAGTTCTCCTTTTACCATCCAAGAAGAAACATCTGCCAAGTCGAGAACCAATGACCTAGCTCATCGATCGAACTCTGATCAACCCTCGGACATTAATTGCAAGTATCCTTCCTTCCCAATTCTACCTTATTGCTTTGTGGCTGTATATTGTCTTTATCTTTTGAAACATCTTTTTTCTGTAAATATTTTATTTGCATCAACTTTGACCTTTTCATAATAAACCCTTATGTTGAAAAGTGTTAACCTTGTCTCTAAAGCTCCTAATGCAAGCTATAAACAAACCTGCCTCTTGAAGGGCGCTACTGTTGTAGAGTAAGACTCTGAGCAGACCTGTCTGTGGTGACAGTGTGTGTGGCAGACGCTTATTCTAAAATTATAATTGGTATTGCAAAATTACGAGTCTCCCCCGGCTCGGTCTTTTAAACGGGGGTGGTGGCAGTTAAAGGGTTAATTGTGTAATTAGCCCAGTGACAACCGCTCTCAGGCTGCTCGCACCTAGATTGTGGTCCTGCAAGCTGGAAAATCTTTGTGCTGGGCGCAGCTGAGAGTGGCATTGTTACATAAGTGACAGCGTGGTGTGAGGTTGGCCGGTCCTTTGTCGCGAGTTAGCGAGGAGGGCAGGGATCTGACACCCGCGTTCGTCACACCCTCTACCTCTCCTACTCTCCCTGTCCTACGACATTAGGAATACCCCTGGATGGTTGCCAGCCAGTCAAGTTTCTGAAATTCCCAAGAAATCTAAATCCTCCTTGTAAATTATCAGTTCCAGTTGTCCCATTTTTTTAGCTAGACTTCTAGCATTTGTGTACATGCCTCCTAATTTTGTCCTGTTGCACACTATTTCCTTGTTGGTTGTTACGAGACTGCAATTGGGTTTACTTACCTTATGTTTAGGTATTCTAGTAACCCTACCACCAATGCCCCCATTGCTCATTGCTGGCTATCACTCCATCTGGTCCCTCCCCCTCAACACCTAGTTTACTGCAGTGCTTTACAAAATAAAGAGAGAGAGTATAGATACAATTTGAAACAATAGAATTAGGAGGACCCTGCTAGTGGAGCTTACAATCTAAAATAGGGAGGAAGTGAAAATAGCTGTGAGTGAGCTGGTTGAGATAGTCAAAGTTTAGTTTTTAGGTGGACGTGGCGTAGGCTTCCCCGAATAGATGAGTTTTCAGGGATTTTCTAAAGGCAGACAAAGTGGGATTTAGGGTAGGGATTTCCAGAGATTGTGGGAGACTCTGGAGAAGTCCTGAAGGCAAGGAGGTGACGGGAGATCTAGAGAGAAGGAGGTCTTAAGGGGGAGAGGAGAAGACATATTGGGTGATAGTTTGAGATAAGGATGGTGATGTAATTGGAGGAAGAGTTGTGGAAGGCTTAATATGTTATAATTGGTATTTGAATTTTTTTATGTTGAGCTAGTGGAAGTCAGTGGAGTGGTTAAAGTATAAGTTCACCTTTTGTAACATGTTACATGTTACACCCAAATTCAGGTGTAACATGTTATAAATGTACCGGATCCCACACCCTCTTGATCCCCCGATTTGGCAGAGAGTGGGGGATCTTCTCCCCCTCCCCCCCGGCTCGCTGCCACAAGCTAAAGAAAATTTGCCCCAGTATTCTGTGAATGAATGAACTACAACTACCAACAGCCTTTGCGTCTGATGGCTTGTAGTTCCCAATGAACTACCATGGCGCAGTTGAGCACTGTGGTAGTTCATTGATTCTTCCTGTCATTGTGTAACCTCCTGTATGTACGATGTACGGGCAGCCAGCTTACACTGACATTCTGCAGGAGACCTGCATAGCATCAGCAATCTGCTGATCGCTGTTGCAATGGTTTCCAGGCACAAAAATCTGCAGTTATTTATTTATTTTTAAAAGGTGAACTTATCCTTTAAAACTGTCAATTAATTGCCTAGGTTCAGCTTCACAACTGACTGAATTCTAGTAGTTTATGAAACTCATGGATGATAAATTGCTTAGTTTCTGGCAATATCTTGCAATCACATTTGCAATTCCTAGTGTGGAGTCAAAACTCTAAAGTAGAAGTTTAGCCAAAACCTAACTAACCTTAAACCTACTCGCAGCCACATTCTAAACCTAATCTATCTAACCCTATAAAGAAGAAATCGCTATACTTACCTGTTCTGCAACCACTCTGGTCCGGTCCCATGCTGAGCTGTCAGCGGTGGCTCCAGTGTGAGAGAGTGTGCAGGAGAGGCAGCCGACAACGGAAGCCCACATAGTAAGTCTATGGGTGATGTTTTTTCCCAGCCATTGTCGGTTCTCTACTGTACATGGCATCCACTGCTGGAGACCGGGCTGGATAAGCTTTATAAAAGATATGTATTGCAATTTTTTTCTTTACAAATATAGCACCCTGGTCCTAAACAGGGCTGCTAGTAAATTTAGTTGTGCTAGGTGGTAACTAGCCTGGCTGATTTGTAGTCTTTGATCATCTGGTTTCTTTCCTAAGCTTGAGTTTAATTTGGATCTCTCTCTTCTGTCAATAGGTGGTGCTGTTGCCTTTAGCATTAGGCTGATAGATCATAGTGAATTCAGGTTATGGGTGAATATCTTGTCTCAGCCAAATAGCAGGAGTTTCCTTGGCCGCTGAGCATGCTGGGATAATCTATTTGTTTGAAAGGAGTCAGGTGATCGGGGTTCTTTCCACCCAGGCTGCGGCCTGGGAGGGTATGTGTGGAGCAGCAGCAGAGGTGTAGGCCTGAAGCCTGGGGGCTAACCACATGTAAAGAGGCTTGGCCCGAGGGGAGCCTGATCGTTGCCAGAGGTAAAGGAGAAGCAGTTGCCAGAGAGACGACCACTCCTGTTGCTGGAGGCAAGTTTAGAAGGGATGGAGTTCTGAAGGAGTATCAGAGTAAACGCTTCAGCCGGGAACGGTGAAGTAAGTGAGAAAGCTTCAGTGGAATTCCAGGAATACAGCAGGTAGCTGTGAGTAAAGCTTGAAGGAGTACAGCGGGTATCTGTGAGTAAAGCTTGAAGGAGTACAGTGGGTAGCTGTGAGTAAAGCTTGAAGGAGTACAGCGGGTAGCTGTGAGTAAAGCTTGAAGGAGTACAGTGGGTAGCTGTGAGTAAAGCTTGAAGGAGTACAGCGGATAGCTGTGAGTAAAGCTTGAAGGAGTACAGTGGGTAGCTGTGAGTAAAGCTTGAAGGAGTACAGTGGATAGCTGTGAGTAAAGCTTGAAGGAGTACAGCGGATAGCTGTGAGTAAAGCTTGAAGGAGTACAGTGGGTAGCTGTGAGTAAAGCTTGAAGGAGTACAGCGGATAGCTGTAAGTAAAGCTTGAAGAGAAGTGCAGCGGGTAGCTGTGAGTAAAGCTTGAGGGATCCACCGAGTAGCTGTGAGTCCGAGGAACCCAGCAGGTAGCTGTGAGTTATGCTTGAGGGATCCAGCAGGTAGCTGAGAGTCCAAGAAGTCCAGTGGGATACTGCGAGCTGAGCTTGAGGATCTACAATGGGATGTTATGAGTTGGGCGTGAAGATCTACAGTGGGATACTGTGAGTAAAGTTGTTGCTAAAGGGGACAGCAGTTACTACAAGCTACTGATCGCTGCATTGAGCTTAAAGGACCTTTACCTGTATGCTGTCTGCCTAGTTCTATTTTTGTCCAAGGAGTCTGCTTATTTACCTTTGTATTTGCTTAAGGGTGTCATGTGCCCTAAAACCTCTCTCCCACCTGTTCCTGTTAAGAGAAATAAAAACCTCTTTGTTCATTTTTAACCACTTCCCGCCCAGCCTATAGCAGAATGACGGCCGGGCGGTGGTTCAGTTATCCTGACTGGGTGTCATATGATGTCCTGCAGGATAACAGCCACCGCGTGCCCAGGGTCAGTCTGACACACCACTACACCGATCTCGGTAAAGAGCTTCCGACGGAGACTCTTTACCACGTGATCAGATGTGTCCAATCACGGCTGATCACGATGTAAACAGGAAGAGCCGTTGATTGGCTTTTCCACACTCACGTCTGACAGATGCAAGTAGAGGAGAGCCGATCAGCGGCTCTCCTGACAGGGCAGGTCTGTGCTAATTGTTTATCAGCACAGCCCCCCCCCCTCGGATCCCGCCCAGGACTACCATCATGCCGCCCAGGACCACCAGGATGGCCATCCACACTGGACCACCAGGTATGCCCCCCCTAGACCACCAGGGAAATGCAAATCTGTGCCAAGGCAGCTGCCAATCAATGCCCAGGCAGCTGCCAATCAGTGCCCACTCACAATGCCTACCACTACCAGTACCACCAGGGATGCCTATCAATGCCGCGTATCAGTGCCCATCAGTGCCACGTATCAATTTCCATCAGTGCCCATCAGTTCCCAGCAGTGCTGCCTATCAGTGCCACCCATAAGTACCCATCTTTGCAGCCTTCCAGTGCCCATCAGTGTCACCTATCAGTGCCCATTAGTGCCCACCAGTGCCACCCATGAGTACCCACCAGTGTCACCTACCAGTGCCGCATATCAGTGCCCATCGTCCATGCCTGTCAGTGCCCGCTCATTGGTGCCACCTCATCGGTGCCGCCTTCTCAGTGCCCATCAGTGAAGGAGAAAACGTACTTACTTACAAAATTTTATAACAGAAACAAAAGCAAAACTTTTATTTTTTTCAACATTTTCGGTATTTTTTTAATTGTTTAGCAAAAAATAAAAACCGCAGAGGTGATCAAATACCACCAAAAGAAAGCTCTATTTATGGGAACAAAATGATAAAAATTTTGTTTGAGTACAGTGTAGCATGACCGCGCAATTGTCATTTAAACAGCGACAGCGCAGAAAGCTGAAAATTGGCTTGGGCAGGAAGGTGTATAAGTGCCTGGTATTGAAGTGGTTAAAAGTGACCGGCGCCCAATTTTTCATCTTGCACAACACCCACCATGCCTAGTAAGCTGCACCCTGAGGAGGAATGTCAGCCCTCCCTGACTGTGGGGGTCACCACCAGGCCTCTGGAGGTTCGGGGAGACCGCTACACAGGGTTAGATAGATTTGTTTTAGAATGTGGCTGAGAGTGGGTTTAGCGTTAGAAAATTTTTTGGCTGAACTTCCACTTTAAGATCTCTATCAAATTGCCATGTGCATGGCCAGCATAGAGATTGCAGCATAATGGGTAAAAAACAGTTCATAGACCTGTGTGATAGGTTATCAGAAGTTTCTCTTAGGGTTTGACCTAAGCCGTGTTAGTTTTTCCAGTGTTGAGAATGTCAGATCCAAAGATTTATATTTGGATTATCAAACTCTCCAACTGGCAGACTGCCTGGAAGAGAACAATCATCATGCTCCACGCTGTGCCATGGTGCTCCCACGACTGTCACACCAGCTCAAATATATACTAGCACACACCTTCAGATATTAAAGTGGTTGTAAACCCTTACAGACCACTTTTTGCTATAGGTAAGCCTATAATAAGGCTTACCTGTAGCTACCCCAGATATCTTCTAAACCTGCACAGTTTAGGAGATATCCCCTGTATCTGCATGTGCCAACGTCATTGGCACATGCGCACTGAAGCAATGGCACAACTGCACCAGATTCTGCGTTCATCAGTTTTTGTAAATCTCCCCCAATGTATTCCTGTCCCACGGTAACAATGCCTTGCAATTCTGCCCTCAGTCTAACCATTGATACAGGTTCTGGTGCTGCTCAGAAGAAAACTACATAACCTAAATGTATATACTTTTATTGGTGATGCTATTTTATTATCTTATATATATTTATATATATATATATATTTATCTCTTCTCCCAGTAAGCTGTCCGACTGTCATGCTAATGCTTTGGTTTCTGTATATCTCCCAGCAGAAATGTATTATTGTAATAAGCAATAGGCAAGTTGTAATTCACAGGATTTTATGAAACGCAGTCTAAGTCTGTTTATAAAGCATTCGTTGCACGAATGTCAGAAGGTTTTGTGCATGCTGAATGAAATATCACCCCCATCTAGTGGCTAAAATGTGGTGCAGTTTTCCTCATTGAGGTGTTTCTGAAAACAATATACTGCATTTTTGCCACTAGATGGAGCTGAAGATACAGGCATTAATCTTTATGGGCCAGTTCACACCAAAAATGCACTACGTTTCGGATGAGTTTTTGCGTACAGTTCATACCACAAACAGTTCCGGTTCGTTTTTGATACGTTTTGCTGTGTTCCAGTATAGTTCTGTGCATAAAAACTGCAAAATGTTCTACTTTTTTTTTCTGCACCGGCAACTGACTGGAACTGACTGCACTGGTGAGAACCAGGGCCATCGGAATACATGGAAAACACTGTGCCTGCATTATTCATGCAGGAAAAAAAAACACACTGGACTGCATCTGGTATGAACTAGCACTTAGAAAAATTTTGTTCAGCGTGCATAAATACTTCTGACATATGTGCATTAAATGTTTTATAAATAGGACCCCTAAGCAGTGGCGGCTGATGCTCCATTTGGGGGGGCAGCAAACAAACCACCTGCCACCCCCCCGGTCGGTCGATCTCCCACCCAAACCCCCCCCCCCCAATTGCTTGTTCGTCCGTCTGCTTCACCAGCCCCGCACTTACCCCTGCGGGAAGCGGGATCAGAGACTAGAAGAGCTGAGCCAAAGTGACAGGCGCACCTGGATGGCTTGCAGCACACCAAACCGGATGGGAGGATGGAATGGAAGCCCGTGCTTCTTCTCTCAGCCAATCGGGTCTCTGGACCTGCTTCCTGATTGGATGGGAGGAGAAGTAGGAAGACAATAGCCAATATTAATTTGCTATTGTCACAAGTTTGTGGGCTTGGGGCACAGTGCTCTGCGCCCCGAGTCCACCCTTTTTAAAGCCAATTATAGCCTCCGGCTCTCATCACGTGCTTCAAAAAAAAAAACCCATTGGAATCCATGCGTCCGGCGCCCTGCTTGTAGATTATAGGCCGGGCGCATGGATTAGGGAGGCGTCACCCCTGGGCCCCGTATGGACGGGCCGCCACTGCCTCTAAGTCTTTGAGCAATTTTTCAGTGCTTGCTGGAATGCTTCTTGAGAGGGTGGTGCTTTCAAAATGAAGCACAGCCATCAATTGCTTCACATCCGCTCTAAACAAACGGCAATGTCACTCACTCTGCCTACGTGACCACTTGGGCAGAACCCTTTCTACTGGCTCATTCCCAAAGGCTTCAACACCCGAGAGGGTAAAAAAGTGATATAATGCCGCGTACACGGTCGGTCGGAATTTCCGACAGATAAAGTCAGATGGAAGCTTTTCCGACCGTGTGTATGCCCCATCTGACTTTTTCTGTCGGAATTTCCGACAGACTCAGATATAGAACATGTTCTAAATTTTTCCTTCGGAAATGCCGACAGAGGTTATCCCATTGGCAAGTCCGACCGTGTGTACACGGAATTAGAATTGAGGAATGGTAACATGAACATGTGCCTGGAAACTTACAGTCTTGTGACTTACAGTTACCAGGCAATAAACTCTTGGGGGTTACTCTTGGGGGTCTATTTATAAAAAATTTAATTTTCTGTGCGAATGTCACAGCATTCACAAAGCCATTACAAACAATCCCTGTTAATGTGTCTAATATGTTTATTTACTATGATCATCAGCTCCATCTAGTGGCCATAATGCATTATTTTCCTGAATGAGGTATTTCAGTAAAATCCTGAAAGCAGCCCAGAGCACTAATCCCTACAGGAACACAGAGTATTTTTTCTTTTTCTTTTCTCTTCTGTGAGTTTGAAGTATATGTATAGTCTATTGTTTTGTCTGTAACCACTTGAAGACCAGGCCTTTTCTGGAAGTTTTTGTTATAAAGTTTTAATCAGTATTTTTTGATAGAAAATTATATATATATATATATATATATATATATATATATATATATTAGCAGAGACCCTAGAGAATAAAATGGCGATTGTTGCACTATTTTATGTCAATCAGTATTTGTGCAGCAGTCTTTCAAACGCAATTTTTTGGGGAACAATACACTTTAATGAATAAAAAACAAAATAAAACACAATATTTACCCCATTTTTTTTGCATAATATGAAAGATGATGTTATGCTGAGAAAATAGATACCTAACACATCATGCTTTAAAATTGGACATGCTCATGGAATGACAACAAAGTGCGATACATCATGATCACCATAGACATTTTCACATTTTTTACAGGTAACCTGTTTAGATTTACAGAGGAAGTTTAGTGCTAGAATTATTGCTCTCGCTCTAACGTTCGTGGCCTACTGCACATGTGTGGTTTGAACACTATTTACATATACTTGCGCAACTTATTTTTTATTTTTTCACTGTCCCTTTTTTGTATTTTTTTGTCACTTTTATTCCTATTACAAGGAATGTAAACATCCAAATAAGGAGATCTTTATTGGGAGATCTGGGGTCAAAAAAGACCTCAAATCTCTCATTTACCTTTAAAAGCAAAAGAAAAAAAAAACATTATTTTTTTAAAACTTTTGTTTAAAAAAAATACATATATATATATATATATATATATATATATATATATATATATATATATATATATTTATATATTCACTATGGCCCGGGAACCAGAAGTGACGTCAGATGTCGCTCTGGTCCTCCAAGGGCATATAGACGAGTGGCTGCCATCTTGGCCCCACTTGTCTCCATGCCCAGCTAAGGCTGCATTCACACCTCAGCATTTTGAATTGTGATTAGTGAGCAGATTTGCCGCGATTTCAAAATGTCCCGGTGTGAATGACAAATCCCAGAATGCACATTTGAGATGCCATTATGACACCTGAAATCACAATGCGGTTCTGCCGCGATTGTCAAGCAGCTTCTAACATCGCGTGAAGCTTCTCGCCCCCAAAAAAGGTCAGAAGCTTCTTTTGGGCGACATAGCTCACGCAATGCTGTTTGCAGCGAATGCAACACCATTTATCGAGAGACAATCGCAGAAGAACCACACCGCAATTTTAGGTGCCAATAAATGGCATCTCAAATGTGTGTTCTGCGATTTGTCATTCACACCTGGGCCTTTTGAAATCGTGGGCAGAATCGCGGCAAATCTGCCTGCGATTCAGATTTCAGATTCAGGTGTGAATGCAGCCTGACGGCGCATTGGATCGCTCCCGGGTTTCACCAATCTGTTGGGTAAGCCTGGTAATGACTGGGAAATGATGGAGGGGGGCACCCCTCCTGCCCCTTCTAAAAGGGATACCGCTGTGAATCCGCCCGTGGTGTCCACTTTTATCTTACACAGAATCGGCCATAGTAAAAAAAAAAAGAAGTGATTATGGCCGATAGCTATTTAACATCAGTAATAAGTAATTACATATTTTTACTATGGGTCGGTCGGCAAGTGATTAATCAGGTTTTTATTGCATTTTGCGTTCCTGGTAGGTAGACTCACCTTCTCTATTTGTCCTGATGCCCATTGTCACACACAAGGAAAGTAAGAGGAGATCCAAAATTTTACAGTTTTCACTAAAACAGGAGGTAACGGTTAAATCAAAAGGTTCAAGTTACAACTCTTGAAAGCTGACCATACATTCATTTTTTTTTTGTTCAACCAGCGGGATTGTACTGGCTCCTTGAATTTTTTTTACCACAGTCCCTTACCAGACAGGCTAGATCCGGCCCTGATCTGAAACAAAAAAGGTTTTGGCCATCAAACACTTTAATTGAATACTATTAGGAGATTAAGGGTGTTGGTACGATAATTAAAGGTTGGCTTAAGTTATACTCTACTGGTCACATGGTAAACACTACACCAAAATTTTCCACTAAGATGGGGAAAACCATTCTATGTCCTTAATTAAAAATTTTTGCATGATCTATCTATAGCTATCTATAAATAGAACGTCTGAATTATGTAGTTTTATTAGCAGCAGAGCTGGGTGTAGATGATATTCACAAGGACATGTGAACCATGTGATAATACTTGGCACAGACTGAGACATATGAATGACAATCTGGGTAGGCCAGCTACTAGAGACAATATTACACAATCCGATCATAATTAAGGATTGCTCAGTGCAAAATTAAAGTATAATCTGGTAAAACCCCTTACTAATAGATTCAATATGTTCAGTTCATTCAAAACTGATGTATGCCTGTAAGTTAAACTGTATCTAAACCTAAGACCCTTTTCAGGCTTTTTTTCCCTTTATTTTCACCTGGTGATCCTGCTGACAAAACCCAGTCATTGTACTATACACCCATCAGCCATAACCTTACGACCACCCACCTAATGTTGAGTTGGTCCCGCTTTTGCCGCCAAAACATATTAAATATTTTCTTTTGGCAACATCCCATGACAGCCATCTCCCTACACTTCTATTGCCAGCATTCCATTGACCACCATATCCCTACACTTATATTGTCAACACTCCAAGATCGCCATCTCCCTACACTTCTATTGCCAACACTCCAAGATCGCCATCTACCTACATTTCTATTGCCAGCACTCCAAGATCGCCATCTCCCTACCCTTCTATTGCCAGCACTACATGACCACCATCTCCCTACACTTCCATTGCCAGCACTACATGACCACCATCTCCCTACACTTCCATTGCCAGCACTACATGACCACCATCTCCCTACATTTCTATTGCCAGCACTACATGATCCCTATCTCCCTACACTTCTATTGCCAGCACTACATGACCGCCATCTCCCTACACTTCTATTGCCAACACTCCAAGATCGCCATCTCCCTACACTTCTATTGCCAGCACTACATGACCACCATCTCCCTACACTTCCATTGCCAGCACTACGTGACCACCATCTCCCTACACTTCTAATGCCAGCACTACATGACCCCTATCTCCCTACACTTCTATTGCCGGCACTCCATGACTGTAATCTCCCTATACTTCTATTGCCAGCACTCCATGATCGCCATCTCCCTACACGTCTATTGCCAGCACTGCATGATCGCCACCTCCCTACACTTCTATTGCCAGCACTTCATGATCGCCATCACCCTACACTTATATTGCCAGCACTACATGACCATCATCTCCCTATACTACCATTGCCAGAACTCCATGATCACCATCTCCCTACACTTCTATTGCCAGCACTCCATTATCGTCATCTCCCTACACATCTATTGCCAGCACTCCATGACTGCCATCTCCCTACACTACTATTGCCAGCACTCCATGATCACCATCTCCCTACACTTCTATTGCCAGCACTCCATTATCGCCATCTCCCTACACTTCTATGGCCAGCACTCCATGACTGCCATCTCCCTACGCTTCTATTGCCAGCACTCAATGATCGCCATCTCCCTACACCTTTATTACCAGCACTACATGACCACCATCTCCCTACACCTCTATTACCAACACTACATGACAGCCATCTCCCTACACTTCTATTACCAGCACTCCATGATCGGCATCTCAATACACTTCTATTGCCAGCACTACATGACAGTCAATGATGGTGATCGAGGGTTACTCCAGGTTACATCTTATTTCTGGACCCTCTTCTCCTTTCCCATGTGGTCCCACTTGTTTCCTGAGCCCAGCCTTCCCCTAATTTATAGGCTGACCAGGGTGGAGAGCAGAACCCAAAAAGCCAGGGAAACTGACAGACCCAGTGTAGCTAGGTCCCAGGCCTCCTTCGGTCTAATGAGAACCTCCAGGCCAGAGATAGCTGACATCCTTCTGTGTGTAGTGGGTTGTGAGGCATGGTGGGTGCAAGATGATTAAAGTCATTGTGCGCTAGACATTTCTTGAATACAAAAGAGAGTTTATTTCTATTAACAAACCTTTGGGGAAAAGAAGGTTAGGGCCAGGACACTCTTAGGTAGTTGCAAGTTCAATTTGCAGACTCCCAGTCTTTGATAGGAGGACAGCCATGCAGGGAAAGGTATCCAGCAAGATGTCATCCGTCTCCAGTTGGTGAGAATGCTGCTCTGGTACTTGCTTCAGTTACTCACGGTGGTCCCTAGTAATAAGGTGGTTGGTCCCGTAGTGGCGACAGCTTCCCCCTCTACCTCTGACCATGACAGGTTTTTCCGGCCGGCAGAACCGTCACTTTTGGTTGGACTGCAAGCCGCAGTCCCAACCCTGCGCTGCTCTCTTGCTTCTGGATAGGCCCTCAGACAGCCTAGCAGCCAGATGTGCCCAGGATAGGCCCAATCTCCGACCTAGCAGCCCAGGCGGCACAGAATATAGATCACCTGACTCTACACGAATATATAGGTTCTCCCAGCAGGCCAAGGGATTCAAGAAAACCCCTGCCCATAGGCTGAGATACCCCATAACCTGACCTTGCATTGCCCTTCTCATATCTAGTACCACCAAGTACCTGGCCACCTAGTGGTAGAAGAGAAAAGTGCAAACTTAGTGAGAAATAAATAGATCTCTTACAATCAACCAGGATAATTATTCCTGGCACTAAATTTGGGAGGAGCAACCCTGCCTAAACTCCAGAGTGCTACACTAGTATTAACCCTTCCCCACGTGGGCAGCCCATGCTCCCTTACTAGCAACAACCCACCATGTAGGCACCTGCCTACAAGGAGATTATACCAGACCTTGTTGTAGACTGGTTGGTCAGTAGTAGTCCATGTTTTAAACAGTGTGAGGAATCAACCTGTAATGACCCATGTACTTTGAAGGGTACCCCACAAAAGGCACACAGCACTACACCAATCTTTACCTTTTGACTTTCTGTTCAGGAATGTAGGCCTTAATTAAGTGGTTGTTGTCCATTGCCCTACACACAGAACTGAATTACCTGTTCATTTGCTTTCTGATCACTCACATTTGATGTTCACATCCTTACCATTGCAATGGCCCAAAGAATGTATTCACACCGCCATTTAAAATAGCCTATTGGTCCCTTGCTGCCACAATAAAGGGCATCCATTCGTTGACAAACTTCTTATAGGACATCTGCTTGTCTCAAGGGATACGAAAAACCCAGAATTTGTTTCTTTCTCTCTTTCTCCTTTTTTTTTTTTTTTTACAAAAGAAATCAATAATTTCCTTATTAATGGTAATGGTTGTTAATCGGTTGCAGAATATTTATTGACAGACTCAAATGTGTGATAGTTTAGTAAGTATATAGAAAAAACTTTGTTATTCCAAGTGTAAGACACATAAACTAAGAATAATACTTTACAAAACTCACTGTGCACTTTTATTGTATTTTAGTCTGCAGATCCGTTACGTCATTATTGATGTAAGCCCTATGGAAGTGGCAACCACGTCCGTACTCAAAAGTTGTGCCTGAAAACAAATACAAAGGATGGGAGGCAAGGAAAGTAGAAAGGATATTGGAGGTGATAGCCAATCCACAGACCTGTAAAGCCATACACAGGTTGGTTTAACGGGAGTTCATAATCTGATGCCATGTTGTTTTTAAACAGAACTAGAACTTTGTAATATATTTTCCAGTCAGTAAATGAACCTGTAAAGCGTGTGTCAGGTGGACTGTACACCAGGGAGGCACTTACTGGTATTACCTACAGTCTTGAGGCTCTCCACCTTCATCCAACAGCAAGAGCCCTTCTACAACTAGCCATGGACATTACAGAATGATGGAACATGCAGACAAGATCTAATCAATTGAAGATGTCCTTTTATCCAACGTTACTATTCTTGGTTTTCATTTAACATAAAGTTGAATGGAAAGCAGAGGAAAGTTGCAGACCACAATAGCTAATTTATTGTTGGTGTGTGTGTAAGATACTACCATGACCAATTTGACAGAAACAAAAGAGAGTTTTTTGTTTCCTCCCGTTGAGTTTACTACCAACCAACATGTAGGAAAAATCTGAGCTGGATACTAAGGAAAGCTAGATTTAAGTCGTAATTCACGATCTGCAAAGTTGTTCTAGGCCAGAGCCCCAGAAAGCACTGAAACCAATGATTTATTATGGTAGCCAGTTTAAAAAAAAGCATTTTAGGAAGGAAAGTTCAGCAATGGTGGCCTCCACACAAACCTTGAAACAATTATGTGCTTAACAGTTTCCGGCACAAATGGATATCTAGAATGGATACAGATCTTATGGCCACCATTTATGGACCTTATTTATCTCTGCTCTTCTTCATATTTGCCAAATATTTAACCACTTGAGCTCTGGAAGGTTTTACCCCCTTCATGACCAGTCCATACCATTAGTAGCCAATGTTTTAAACAGTGTGAGTAATTAGCCTGTAATGACCCTTGTTCTTTGAAGGGTACCAAACCAAAAGGCACACAAGCACTACACCGGTCTATACCTTTATACCTTTCTGTTCAGGGATGTAGGCTTTAATTAAGTGGATAAAGCGGAGTTTCGCTGAAATGTTTTTTTTAGATGTCAGCAGCTGCTAATACTGCAGCTGCTGACTTTTAAAATAAGGACACTTACCTGTCCCGGGGTCCAGCGATGTCGGCACCCGAGACCGAACCGTCCCTCGATCCTCGGGTGCTGCTGCCGCCATTCTCACTGAGGGAATCAGGAAGTGAAGCGTTGCGGCTTCACTGCCCGGTTCCCTACTGCGCATGCGCGAGTCATGCTGCGCGTCTAAACTGGTCCCCGTTGTGTTGTGGGAACTGTGTATTTCCCACAACACAACGGGGGTGGGCGGGGGGTTTGCGGCTAGCTGCGGCTAGCTATACCCGGAAGTGGGTGCAGATACCTGTATTATACAGGTATCTGCACCCCCCTGAAAGGTGCCAATTGTGACACCGGAGGGGGGGAGGAATCCGATGAGCGGACGTTCTACTTTCGGGTGGAACTCCGCTTTAAAGCTATTTAGCACTGTACTATTTTAACTGGTAATTGCGCGGTCATGCAATGCTGTACCCAAATTAAATTTATACCATTTTTTTCAAATAGAGCTTTCTCTTGATGGTATTTGATCACCACTGGGTTTTTTTATTATTTTTATTATATAAGCAAAAAAAAACTGGAAATTATGAAAATAACAATATTTTTACTTTCTATTAAAAAAACACATCCAATTAAAAAATAATTATTCATATGTTACGTCAAATGTATTTTGCTACATGCCCAATTAGTGTATATTGATTGGTTTGTGTGAAAGTTATAGTGTCCACAAGCTATTGTTTAAATAGTAAACTGGAAAGTTTTTTTTTGTTTTTTTCTCTTACTAGTAATGGTGATTATTATCAACTTACAGTGAACTGTGATAGTGCAGTGGGCAATCTGACACTAACAGACACTGAGTGGGAGTTAGTCAAACTGACCAACTGCCACTGAGATCACCAGTTACACTAATATAGTGATCAGTGATAATTCCATACACTGTCACTGTACTAATGACACTGACTGGGAAGGGGATAACCTCTCGGGGTAATCAAGGGGTTAAGTGTGCGTCTAACAAGTGTTAATATGTGTAATAATGTGTGCTGCTTTTTACAAAAAATCTGTTTGTTTCTTGTCCCTGCTTTGTCTTGCGCAGACTGAACCTGGAAGAAGGCAGTGACGTACGGGTAAGCCGCTGTGCCCATATGAGCCGCCTGTCTGCAGTACAATGCGGGCGGGCAGTCTATAAGCAGTTAACTAGCTGATTATATTCAGACTTTGTTTTTTTTTTTTGCATTTGTCTGGATCCCAAATGGGGGAATTTTTCAATGCTTGCTGTGATGCATGTACAAGACATAGGTGACAAGAAGGCATAAACAGCAACTAAAGTATATCTGATTCCAAGAACAAAAATATATTTTATTGTAGCTTAACAAATCAGTAACACACTTCCTGCCCTAGGGTGACAACGCCCACTTAGGCCTGATTCACACCTATGTATTTTTTGTGCTTTTTTGTATTTTGCAGATTTGCACTACAGTCCATTTCCTATGGTTTCCTTTGGAACATGTTCTGTAGTGCAAATCTGCAAAATGCAAAAAGCACTAAAAATGCATAGATGTGAATCAGGCCTTAGTGTACTTTATCTATGGAGGAGCAATGTTGTCGCCTAGGGACATGATGTTTACCAGGACTAAAGAACAATCATCTTCTCCAAAACATAGGGCAAAGGTGTTTTGTAGTGCACAGGCATTGCTAGCACAATGCTAAAAGGCATCAGTCTGAATTTCTGGCAGAATCAAAAGGAATATTTTTGGTGGACATGTGCAATTTGTTTAGTTCCGAATTCGTTTTTAATGAATTTTGAATTTTGACAAATTCATTAATTCCAAATTTCCGTATTTTGAGTTTCCGAATTTTGAATTTCTGAATTTCTGAATTATCAATTTTCAGAATTTTTGAAATTTCGGAAATTCGGAAATTAGAAATTTCGGAAATTAGAAAATTCGGAATTTCAGAAATTTGAAATTTCAGAAATGTGGAATTTGGCAAATTCAAAATTTTGGAAATTCGAAGTTTCGGAAATTCGAAGTTTCGGAAATTCAAAATTTTGGAAATTCAAAATTTTGGAAATTGGAAATTCGGAAATTGGAAATTTCGGAAATAGGAAATTTTGGAAATTGGAAAATCGGAAATTGGAAATTAGGAAATTCGAAAATTCAAAATTTCATAAATTTGAAAATTCAAAAATAAGAATGAAAATCTGAAAATTCAAAAGAATGAAAATCTGAAAATTCGAAAATTTGAAATAATAACTTTCAAATTTGGCTGTTAGTGAACGTAATGAGTACGAATTTATCCAAAGTTACAAATCATCTGAAATAAAGAATGCTGTATCTAAACGAATGGCATTCGTTATTTCAGATAATTCGTAACTTCAGATAAATTTGTATTCGTTATGTTCACAAACAGCCAAATTTGAAAGGAAATTCCAATACCTATAATTTAATAGTTAGTTATTATTAGTTAGTTATTATTTCAAATTTTACTGATTTTCTTTCTTTTTTTCGGATTTTTGAATTCCGAAAATCCAAAAATTCGGAAATTCCGGAATTCGAACATACGGAAATTCAGAATTCAAAATTTTTAAATTTGGAAATTTGAAAATCCGAATTTTCGGATTTCTGAATTTTCACATTTTATAATTTCCGAATTTTCGAATTTCCGAAAAAAGCAAAAAAAAAGAATGAAACGAAAACAAAAAATTTTTTGTCAGTGTCTAATTTTTGGCACTGTCTGAACAACTATAACAAAATGGTCTCAGTGGTATATTTAACAGACCAAATAGGAGTGAATAAGAGAACATCATCGTTAGGGGTTTACATATACCTTTTTACATTGAGTTTGATGTACTAAAACCGAGGAGTGTAAAATCTGGTGCAGCTGTGCATGGTCAACTTCTAACTTCAGCTTGTTCAATTAAGCTTGGACAAAAAATCTGGAAGCTGATTGGTTTCCATGCAGAGCTGCACCAGATTTAAAATTCTCCAGTAATTCAATCCCATTGTCAGATGTTCTAATTCTTTTCAACTTCTCTCTTTTGGCCTCATTGGGATATTTCCTATCACTTCCTGCCCTGCCAAGAAGTGAGGGGAAATTTCCTCAATAAGAACACAGATGTTACTTTTGCCCATTCTATCAAAGATGAAAAAAAAAGTTTGTCTGCTGTTGGAATTTAAATTCCATTGGGATATTTTGTGTATTTTGTTTAATTTTTCTCTTTTTTTTTTGTTTCAGTCCTTTGGTTTACTTCATGGGTGACTCAGTGAAAGGGAATCTGACCTACAGATGTATATTTGAAGAAGACTTCAAGTACATCCTTTTGCCCGTGGCCTATTCGATTGTTTTTGCATTTGGATTCATCCTCAACATCATCGCCTTGTACATTTTCATCTTCCAAATTCGGCCATGGAAGGTGAACACACTTTTTATGTTCAACTTGGCTCTGTCAGACCTCCTCTACGTCTTATCACTTCCACTGCTGGCCTACTATTACTCCAAAGCCAATGATTGGCCTTTCTCAGAGCCGCTCTGCAAGCTAGTCCGTTTCCTCTTCTACACCAGCCTGTACTGCAGTATCCTCTTCCTTCTCTGCATCAGTGTATACCGTTTTATGGCAGTGTGTTACCCCATAGGCTTTCTACAATGGGGCCATATTCGATACGCAAGGATTGCCTGTATTACTATTTGGGTGGTCATTATAGGCATTCAGTCACCGATACTGTATTTTGTGTCCACCAGCCAAATAGATGACAGCAGGATTTGCCATGACACAGCAAGAATTGAACTCTTTGACCAGTTTGTTGTTTTCAATACGGTGACCTTGGTCTTCCTCTTTTGTGTCCCCTTCACGGCCCTCCTTCTTTGCAACAGTTTCATGATTTACGTGCTTTTAACGCCAACTGTGCCTGCCACACAGGCATCGAAATCCAAGAGGAAGTCGGTTAAAATTATTATCACGGTCCTTGTGGTTTTCATCACCTGCTTTTTGCCATATCACGTCACCCGTACACTCTACTATTACTACCGTAAGGTGGACACTGCCCCCTGTTCTACATTAGATGCCGTTAATGCAGCCTACAAATCCACGCGACCTTTTGCCAGCCTCAATAGCTGCATCGACCCGGTCTTGTACTTTTTGGTTTGGAGGTTCCGCTTAGTCAGGAACAGAAGGAGGAGTATGACAGAAAGAGAAAGTTGACTTAGAGACTGTGCATCAATAGGTAATATTTTGAGTAAGCCAAAGTCAAGTTTTGACTTGATTTCTGTTGTGTTTTCAACCAATAAGGCCCATACCTAAAGCTGAACTACTGGTAGATAAAATGATCATTAAAGCCCATCTCTGTGCAAAATGAAACCCCATCACCATCATCTCTTCAAGTAATGCAGACTGATCATGTGCTTCAGTCTATGCCGGCCACTGGCAAGTCTTGTTGCCCCCTCTTGCTGTAATGTCATTACACTGATGCAGTATTCTGAGAATTTCTACTGCTGGACAACCAATGCGCAGTGTCCACATCACCCAAGCAGCAACTTGGACACCCAAAGATGGACTTTCCTACTCTGAAGTCTAGCAAATAGAAGACTTGAGATCCTATGTGTCCCATGATTGCAGATTCAGAAGTATTTGGAGCTTTTAATGTCGTTTTTTTTTTTAATTTAAATATAATCGAGCGATTAGCTAGAGGGAGTGGAGGCATTTATCAAGCTGGGAGAAGGCAGGTCCAGCCACGTGACCCATCAAAGTTATGTTTCCTTTGAATCATTTCAAGTATTGAGCGAAAACCAAGCAAATAGCACTTTCAGAAGGTGGTAGGCCCAGCCATGAGACCCATCAAAGTCATGTTTCATTTGAGTAATTTCAAGTATTGAGTGAAAGCCAAGCAAATAGCACTTTCAGAAGGTGGTAGGCCCAGCCATGAGACCCATCAAAGTCATGTTTCATTTGAGTAATTTCAAGTATTGAGCGAAAGCCAAGCAAATAGCACTTTTAGGAGGAAATTGGCTTCCAGATTGTAAGCTCTAACGAGCAGGGCCCTCTGATCCCTCCTGTATTGATTTGTATTGTAAGTGTACTGTCTGCCATCATATTGTAAAGTGCTGTGCAAACTGTTGGCGCTATATAAATCCTGTATAATAATAATAGCAGCCCAGGTATTTCAAAACTTACATTGATGTAAGACCCTAAAAGCATTAATACACTAAACAAGTGTACCTTAATAACCTAGAAGACCTAGATGAATGGCAGTAAACAGAAATGTGGCCCTCAACATATCCAGAGGGCCACACAATAGCTTTGTCAGGGCTTTTTTTCAGGGGGAACTTGGTGGAACTTAGTTCCACCACCTCTGGTTCAGACCCTTTGGTGCCTGCTCACCACAATCACTTGTAAACACAGAAGTCTGGTTTCTGTGTTTACAAGTGACAGCTCTGCACTCTGTTTGTAACCCCCATGAACTCTGCACTCTGTATGTAATGCAATCCTGATATTTAATGCCCCTTTAAGACACTTCTACTGTTTGTGAAATATGACCACACCCACTATGTGACAGGGTTTGGGGGGGGGGGGGTCGTGGTTGAGTTCCAGCACCTATTGTTTGAAAAAAAAAGCCCTGAGCTTTGTTATATCCTATTATTAATTATTGAGATGGCATCAATAAGATATTAAAATAAAAGTGTTATACCTACATTTTGGACAAACCTGTGCTGTTCTGGAATGCTGCTTCTATGGAGTTCAGGTTGAGTTTGCATGGACAAGTCTGGTGACATTTTCACAGGTTTACAATTGTTAAAATTCTGAATGACATTGTGCTCAATTACACAAGTGTAAAAGGCAATAAGTGTAATACACACGAATAGTTTTGCTGTTGGAATAATCTCCGAAGGTTTCTCCGACGGGACTCCAACGGTCCAGCGGTCTTGCCTACACAAGTCAAATCAAAGTCCGACCAAAGTCCGACCATCCAGAACGCGGTGACGTACAACACTTACGACAGGACTAGAAAAAGGATGTTCAATAGCCAGTAGCCAATAGCTTCCGTCTCGTACTTGCTTCAGAGCATGCGTCGTTTTTGGTCCGCTGGAGCAGCATACAGACAATCGGTTTTCCAATAGGAATTGGAAATATTTAGAACATGTTCTATTTCTAGGTCCGTCAGAATTTAAAAAAAAAAAGTCAGATGAGGCATACACACGATCGGAATAGACGATAAAAAGCTTCCGTCTGACCTTTTCTGTCGGACATTCCTCTCGTGTGTATGTGGCATAACACTCACT
The DNA here is from genome assembly GCF_042186555.1 of Aquarana catesbeiana. NCBI lineage: Eukaryota > Metazoa > Chordata > Amphibia > Anura > Ranidae > Aquarana > Aquarana catesbeiana. The sequence continues at coordinate 53,896,189 of NC_133325.1, forward strand.
ATTCACCCAGTTCTAAACCATATACCAGCATAGCCACAAAAATATCATATTCCACAGAACCTCTTAACCAAAAAATAATAATAAAACCTATACATTTTAAAAAGTGATAAAATTACTTCCAACCACCAACATGTTTGTGATAGAATATCAGTCCAAAAATATATAAATCCAGCCTTCAACAAAAATTTACAAATTCAAGTGCAATCCTAATTTAAAGCGGAGTTCCAATCTCGATTTAATTTTTTTGTTTTTTTTTTACAATTCGTACATTTATGTAATGAAAATGTAACACTCGCTTCTTTTATCCTATATATCCCCCGATGTCCGCTTTTAAATCAAAAACTATGTCATATAATTTAGTGATGGCAGCTTTCATCTTGCCTATGGGCATGGGAAGCCCACAAGCAGACAGTTCCGGTTATGGTGCATGCTGAGCTACCAGCATGCATCGCCTGTTCCCGCGCATGCGCATTATATACTGAGCGCAGCGCCATTAGCTTCCGACGTTGCCATCACAATGGGCGTCGGCGGCGGAAGTGTCCACCCCGTTGTGATGGCAAGAAAGATAAACAAGATAAACACTTCCAAGAGGTGCTGGCGTCATCGCGTCACTTCCAGTTTCTGAAGATCGCGATAATTAGCGGCGGCTAACCACACTGACTCTTGGGAAGATTGATTTATAGATCCCAGGAGACAGTGCGCCGCCCCAGGAGACAATGCGCCGCCAGATATGACGGCGATACCCGCGGGTGGCTGACACAGGAAACGCCACATAAATGAAACCTAAAAAGGAATTATTTATTCCCTTAGGAAAAAAAAAATAAAAAATTGCCATTTGAAAATGTTATGCCAGCTTGGTAATAAGGTGAATTTCTGAAATTGTGTGGAACTCCTCTTTAAATGACACTTCCTCCTCCTATAGCCTAGTAAACACGATCGGACTTTAAACAAAATTTCCGTGGATTTCTGTCCAAAGGGCGTTGGCCATGAACTTGTATACACACGGCAGGACTTTTTAGGCAACAAATACGAACGTAGTGACGTTTCAATCTACTGACGACACTTCAGAAGAGGAAGTTCAATTCTCCAGCGCCACCCTTTGGTCAACTTCTGTATTGTTGTCTGATCTTTTACATTGGTTCTGAGCATACGTGTTTGTACTTTGGACTAAAGTCCAATAGTTTTGTGTACACGCGATCGGACTAGCCAACAGCCAACATTTGTCTGATAAAAAACGAAAAAGTTTGTCCGATGGAGCGTACACACGGTCGGATGTTGCCTTAAAACAGTTAATTTGCATGTTTGTTGTCAAAAAGTCTGATCGTGTTTATGGGCCTTTAGTGCTCATGCAAACTTCATACAAAGCTCTGTGCTTCATACTAAATTCATATAAACAAAGCTCTGTGCTTCATACAAACTTCATACAAACAAAGCTATTTGCTTCACACAAACTTCTAAATATTTGTCCTTCATACAAACTTCATACAAACAAATCTCTGTGCTTCCTACAAAAAAATAGCTCTGTGCTTCCTACAAACTTTATCCAAACAAAGCTCTGTGCTCTTCCTCTCATTTACACACTTTACCACCTCCTCCTGTGCACCACTTCATACAAACGTCATACAAACAAAGCTCTATGCTTCATACAAACTTCATCTAAATATATGTCCTTCATAAAAACTTCATACAAAGTTCTGTGCTTCAAAAAAAACAAAGCTCTTTGCTTCATACAAACTTCATACAAACAAAACAGTGTTTCCTCTCATTTACACACTTCACCACCTCCTCCTGTGCACCACTTCACAACTTTTGGATCCAAACTCACCTTATAAGCAGGACCTTAGGTGCACTATATTACCAAATGTATTGGGACGCCTGCCTTTACACACACATGAACTTTAATGGCATTCCAGTCTTACTCCGTAGGGTTCAATATTGAGTTGGCCCACCCTTTGCAGCTATAACAGCTTCAACTCTTCTGGGAAGGCTGTCCACAAGGTTTAGGAGTGTGTCTATGGGAATGTTTGACCATTCTTCCAGAAGCGAATTTGTGAGGTCAGGCACTGATGTTGGATGAGAAGGCCTGGCGAGCAGTCTCCGCTCTTATTCATCCCAAAGGTGTTTTATCTTGTTGAGGTGCTGGGCAGTCAATTTCCTCCACCCCAAACTCCACATTAGGGATGAGCCAAACACCCCCCGGTTCGGTTCGGTTCGCAGCAGAACTTGCGAACAGGCAAAAAATTTGTTCGAACACGCAAACACCGTTAAAGTCTATGGGACACGAACATGAATAATCAAAAGTGCTCATTTTAAAGGCTTATATGCAAGTTATTGTCATAAAAAGTGTTTGGTGACCTGGGTCCTGCCCCAGGGGACATGTTTTAATGCAAAAAGAAGTTTTAAAAACGGCCGTTTTTCGGGAGCAGTGATTGTAATAATGCTTAAAGAGAAACAAAAAAGTGTAATATTCCTTTAAATTTCGTACCTGGGGGGTGTCTATAGTATGCCTGTAAAGGGGCGCGTGTTTCCCGTGTTTAGAACAGTCTGACAGAAAAATTACATTTCAAAGGAAATAAAGTCATTTAAAACTACTGGTGGCTATTAATGAATTGTCGGTCCGACAATACACATAAAAGTTCATTGATAAAAACGGCATGGGATTTCCCCACAGGTCTGGTATGGATATTAAGGGGAACCCTGCGCCAAAATTTTTAAAAAAATTACGTGGGGGTCCCCCTCAAAATCCATACCAGACCCTTCTCCCCATGTTGTCAAAGGGGGGCAGGGTCACCCGGGTACGTAAACGGGTGACCCTGCCCCCCTCTGACAACACAGGGAAAGCCACAGGGAAGTTCCCCGTGCGTCAGAGGAGGGCGGGGTCACCAGGTGGCCCCACCCTCCGTTATATAAGAAATGTCAGAAGAACCAAAGCATCACACGGCGGAAGACTCCCACTGAGGCGGATTGTGCGGACGGAGCGGAGAAGAAGCCTGGAGGAAGATGCGGGACGAGAAGATCGCAGGAAGAAGAAGATGGAGAAAAAGAAGATGAAGAAGAAGATGGAGGAAGAAGAAGAACACTGAAGGAAGACCAGAAGAAAGAAGATGAAAGAAGAAGAAACTAATAAAGGATTTGTTAAAAACCGTCTCTTGTGTTTTTGAACACTTTTGACACTTTTCTTGTGAAATGGTAGGGGTACATTTCTACCCCATTACCAATTCACACGGGGGGGCGGGATCTGGGGGTCCCCTTGTTAAAGGGGGCTTCCAGATTCCGATAAGCCCCCCGCCCGCAGACCCCCACAACCACCGGCCAAGGATTGTGGGGATGAGGCCCTTCTCCCCATCAACATGAGGACAAGGTGCTTTGGGGGGCTACCTCAAAGCACCCTCCCAATGTTGAGGGCATGTGGCCTGGTACTCTCTCGTCCCCCCCTCTTTTCCTGCGGCTGCCAGGTTGCATGCTGGGATAAGGGTCTGGTATGGATTTTTGGGGGGACCCCACGCCATTTTTAAAAAAAATTTTGGCGCGGGGTTCCCCCTAAAATACAGGTCTGGTATGGATTTTGAGGGGGACACCCACGCCATTTTTAAAAAAAATTTGGCACGGGGTTCCCCTTAATATCCATACCAGACCTGAAGGGCCTGGTATGGAATTTAGGGGGACCCCCCCACACCATTTTTTTTTTTTTTACATTTTGGCGCGGGGTTCCCCTTAATATCCATACCAGACCTGAAGAGCCTGGTATGGAATTTAGAGGGACCCCCGCGTATTTTTTTTTTATTTTGGTTCGGGGTTCCCCTGTGGGGAAATCCCATGCCGTTTTTTATCAATGAACTTTTATGTGTATTGTCGGACCGACAATTCATTAATAGCCGCGAGTAGTTTTAAATGACTTTTTTTCCTTTGAAATATCATTTTGCTGTCAGACTGTTCTAAACACGGAAATATGCACCTCTTTACAGGTATACTATAGACACCCCCCAGGTACGAAATTTAAAGGAATATTACACTTTTATTGTTTCACTTTAAGCTTTATTAAAATCACTGCTCCTGAAAAAACAGCCATTTTTAAAACTTCTTTTTGCATTGATACATGTCTCCTGGGGCAGGACCCAGTTCCCCAAACACTTTTTATGACAATACCATGCATATAAGCCTTTAAAATTATCACTTTTGATTTCTCCCATAGACTTTTAAAGGGTGTTCCGCTGCTTTCGAATTTGCCGCGAACACCCCAAATTGTTCGCTGTTCGGCGAACTGGTGAACAGCCAATGTTCGACCCGAACATAAAGCCCATCCCTACTCCACACTTTTAAACCTTGTGGACAGCCTTCCCAGAAGCATTGAAGCTGGTATAGTTGCAAAGGTTGGGCCAATATTAAACCCTACGGACTAAGACTGGAATGGCATTAAAGTTCATGTGCGTGTAAAGGCAGGCGTCTGAATACTTTTGGTAATATAGTGTAAAGTTGCAATAAAAAGTATGTGAACCCTTTTGGAATGATATGGATTTCTGCACAAACTGGTCATAAAATGTGATCTGATCTTCATCTAAGTCACAACAATAGACAATCACAGTCTGCTTAAACTAATAACACACAAAGAAAGAAATGTTACCATGTTTTTATTGAACACACCATGTAAACATTCACAGTGCAGGTGCAAAAAGTATGTGAACCCCTAGACTAATGAGATCTCCAAGAGCTAATTGGAGTGAGGTGTCAGCCAACTGAAGTCCAATCAATGAGATGAGATTGGAGGTGTTGATTACAGCTGCCCTGCCCTATAAGAAACACACACCAGTTCTGGGTTTGCTTTTCACAAGAAGCATTGCCTGATGTGAATGATGCCTCGCACAAAAGAGCTCTCAGAAGACCTACGATGAAGAATTGTTGACTTGCATAAAGCTGGAAAGGGTTATAAAAGTATCTCCAAAAGCCTTGCTGTTCATCAGTCCACGGTTAGACAAATTGTCTATAGATGGAGAAAGTTCAGCACTGCTGCTACTCTCCCTAGGAGTGGGCGTCCTGTAAAGATGACTGCAAGAACACAGCGCAGACTGCTCAATGAGGTGAATAAGAATCCTAGAGTGTCAGCTAAAGACTTACAAAAATCTCTGGCATATGCTAACATACCTGTTAGCAAATCTACGATACGTAAAACACTAAACAAGAATGGATTTCATGGGAGGATACCACAGAGGAAGCCACTGCTGTCCAAAAAAAACATTGCTGCACGTGTACAGTTTGCACAAGAGCACCTGGATGTTCCACAGCAGTACTGGCAAAATATTCTGTGGACAGATGAAACCAAAGTTGAGTTGTTTGGAAGAAACACACAACACTATGTGTGGAGAAAAAGAGGCACAGCACACCAACATCAAAACCTCATCCCAACTGTGAAGTATGGTGGTGGGGGAATCATGGTTTGGAGCTGCGTCAGGGCCTGGATGGATTGCTATCATTGAAGGAAAAATGAATTCCCAAGTTTATCAAGACATTTTGCAGGAGAACTTAAGGCCATCTGTCCACCAGCTGAAGCTCAACAGAAGATGGGTGTTGCAACAGGACAATGACCCAAAGCATAGAAGTAAATCAACAACAGAATGGCTTGAACAAAAGAAAATATACCTTCTGGAATGGCCCAGTCAGAGTCCTGACCTCAACCCGATTGAGATGTTGTGGCATGACCTTAAGAAAGCAAATCACACCAGACATCCCAAGAATATTGCTGAACTGAAACAGTTCTGTAAAGAGGAATGGTCAAGAATTACTCCTGACCGTTGTGCACGTCTGATCTGCAACTACAGGAAACGTTTGGTTGAAGTTTTTGCTGCCAAAGGAGGTTCAACCAGTTATTAAATCCAAAGGTTCACATACTTTCTCCACCTGCACTGTGAATGTTTACATGGTGTGTTCAATAAAAACATGGTAACATTTAATTATTTGTGTGTTATTAGTTTAAGCAGACTGTAAATTGTCTATTGTTGTGACTTAGATGAAGATCAGATCACATTTTATGACCAATTTGTGCAGAAATCCATATCATTCCAAAAGGGTTCACATACTTTTTATTGCAACTGTATATACAGTACTATAGTTTTTGGACTCTATAACTTTCTTACAGAATAAAAAATATACACTGATTTGGTTTAAATTTTACCAAAGAAATGTAACAGAATACATTTTGGCCTAAATTCATGAAGAAAGATGATTTATTTGCAAAAATGTTATTTTAGAAACCAAGAGAATATGTTCTTTTTCAACATTTTTGACCTTTTTCCATGTATTTAGCAAATAATAAAAAACCCAGTAGTGATTAAATAAATAAATAAATCTCTATTTGTGTGAACAAAATGATAAAAATTTAGTTGGGGTACAGCGTTGCATGACCATTCAAAGTGTGACAGCGCTGAAAGCTGAAAATTGGCCTGGGCAAGAAGGAGGTAAAAGTGGCCGGTATTGAAGTGGTGAAGGGAGATGAAAAATAACAGACTTACTGGCCACATCAGCAGGTGAAAATAAGGGGAAAAGGCCATTAAAAGAAAACAAATGCAGCCTTCCCATCTAATAGTTGGCTAAAAAAAATTACATTTTTGTTTTTGAGTTATTTACTGCTTTATGTTTGGGAAATGTTCTTAAAGTGGAGGGCCACCCTAAAATAAAAAATAGCATAAAAAAATCGTAAAAAAATAAAAAAAAAAACATTTGAAAAAAATTTTTTTTTTAAACTTACCTGAACCCTTGTTGCTAGGCAGTCTTCGTAATCTGCCTCTTCCTATTCCGCGGCATGTCCTGTTCCTCGGTGAGCGGCCCTGTTGTCTTTTGGGAACTGTGTGTGTTCCCAGAAAACCACAGGGCCATTCACAGATCGCCGCCCCGCTTGCGCGCGCGCAGTAGGAAACCGCAAGGCTTCACTGCCTGTTTCTCTTAGTTAGGATGGCGGTGCCGGGACCCGAGAGCCGAGGGACGGGTCGGCCTCGGACGGCCGACATCGCGGGCACCCAGGACAGGTAAGTGTACTTATTTAAAGTCAGCAGCTACAGTGTTTGTAGCTGCTGACTTTAAAAAAAAAATCCTGGCCGGAATCGGGCTTTAATGAAGACTGGGCTGACGGTTTAGTTAAGTAATTTTGTCAGGTTTTTATTTTTATTTTTTATATTTTATTCTGAGAAATATAATATTTGTGTAGTTAATCAGGTATGGGGAAGGATAGGAATGTGGAAGGTATCCATTAGTGAGGACTAAAGTATTAAAGGGAGAACTTTTTAGTTGTGGATAGAGTGGAGAGGGGTTAGAACCCCTGTCAGGTTTTTATTACTGTCTGTGTCCCCGTTAGGGAGATTCACCCTCTCTATTTGTCTTGTTTATTGTTATCAAGCTTGTAATGCCTTGTAGCTCATACTCATTATTTATGGCTATTAATAAAAGTGGTTTTTTTTTATGGCCAATAACATTTTATGTACTCAATGCACAGTTTTCATATATATATATATATATATATATATATATATATATATATATATATATATATATATATATATATATATATGTGCATATCTTGCTTAGTTAAAAAAACAAAAAAAAACAAACAAAAACAAAAACAAAAAAAAGTAAACATGAAATAGTGCATCTGAATATTTCAATATTTTCCATTTGGAGCCAGTAGGTGGCTCTCTGAAGGCTGTGGGGAGGACCATGCAGCAGTGAAGACATTTCTACACTATGGACATAGGACACCTTTCATTTACAGGTAAGCTATGCCAGTGGTCCCTGGCAAAATAAATACATAAATACACTTCAGCTTTAAAGACTTACAGCACACTGTCAAACAAAATGATAATAAATAATACATATACTTAGTAATAATGTATTTAAAAAAAATATATATAACAATAGCGTAAATCTGTAAACAGGCCACAAGATGGCAGTGTGTACTTCCAGAATCTCCATAGAACAGGTCAGAAGAGCAGCACCATTACACATATTCAGTATTTTGCCAATGTCCTGGCTCTTCCAAAAAATTCTATTTCTTTTCGTTCACATATCGTGAAAAATATATTAACAAAAGACACAGACTAGACATAATGGACATCTATATGCATTAAGCATTTTCAAGCAGAGACCTGCCAATGTTTTCCCGGGTATACTACAAGTGAGATAAAGTCAGAAAGTCCACTCAGTATATTTATGTGTATTTTATTTTTATCTAATGCCCCGTACACACGAGCGGAATTTCCGTCTGAAAAATTTTGGATGGTTTTTCCGACGGAATTCTGCTCAAGCTTGCCTTGCATACACACGGTCACACAAAAGTTCTCTGAACTTTCAACCGTCAAGAACGCGGTGACGTACAACACTACGACGAGCCGAGAAAATGAAGTTCAATGCTTCTGATGCTTCGAATTGTTTCCAAGCATGCATGTTTTTTTGCACGTCGGAATTGCATACAGACAATCGCATTTTCGGATAGGAACATTTTCTGACCGAAAAATAGAGAACCTGCTCTCAATCTTTTGCTGGCTGGAATTCCGCCAGCAAAAGTCCGATGGAGCATCCACACGGTCGCATTTTCCGACCAAAAGGCATTTTCAATTGCGTGTATGGGGCACAAGACTCATGTCATCAACTGCAAACAGACTCAGCAGGCTTTTTATAGTGCTTCTGTGCAGGACTGCAACCTATTGTCAGGTGATTTTGTCTAGTACAGACTTTCTCTCTGAGGATATAACTGGTACATGAGAACACGTCTTGCAGTTTCCCAGGCTCAGATTCAACAGCATTTAGAAGCTAATACTGGCAGCCAGAGGGTCCTGGTAAAAAAGGGACACCAGCTAACAAGATAGACGCCAAAATAAAAAAGAAAGTTTCTCAGTGAATCTGGGTCAGTATAAAGGTATTATATATATATATATATATACAGTGGGGACGGAAAGTATTCAGACCCCCTTAAATTTACCTTCCAACAAGACAATGACCTTAAGCACACAGCTAAAATAACGAAGGAGTGGCTTCACAACAACTCCGTGACTGTTCTTTAATGGCCCAGCCAGAGCCCTGACTTAAACCCAATTGAGCATCTCTGGAGAGACCTAAAAATGGCCGTCCACCAACGTTTACCATCCAACCTGACAGAACTGGAGAGGATCCGCAAGGAGGAATGGCAGAGGATCCCCAAATCCAGGTGTGAAAAACTTGTTGCATCTTTCCCAAAAAGACTCATGGCTGTATTAGATTAAAAGGGGCTTCTACTAAATACTGAACAAAGGGTCTGAATACTTAGGACCATGTGATATTTTAGTTTTTCTTTTTTAATAAATCTGCAAAAATGTCAACAATTCTGTGTTTTTCTGTCAATATGGGGTGCTGTGTGCACATTAATGAGGAAAAAAATGAACTATGATTTTAGCAAATGGCTGCAATATAACAAAGAGTGAAAAATTTAAGGGGGTCTGAATACTATCCGTCCCCACTGTATATATATATATATATATATATATATATATATATATATATATATATATATATATATACACACGTGTGTGCAAGGAGGGTGGACAGTACCAGCAGGGAAAAATCTATGCACGTAACCAGGTGTGTCCCCAAAGAAACCACCAAAATAAACAAATACATATGCATAATATGTATATAAATATATATAACACAAACTTTGTTTTACAATAATAATTTAATATGTGTTAAAGGATTCCCAGAGTACTGTGGGCTAGCTAAAGAGATAGTAGAGCAGAGCTGTTTGCTGTGATTCCTTCTGCAGTGGGGGTGCAGACACCTGACACACCCAGAAGCATTGAATGCTGAAGATTCTTCTGCCAATGTAGAGCAAAATTTGGAGTCTTGTTATACAGAAATTGGATGTAGAGTGGGAACGGAAAGTATTCAGACCCCCTTAAATTTTTCACTCTTTGTTATATTGCAGCCATTTGCTAAAAATCAATTAAGTTAACTTTTTTTCCTCATTAATGTACACACAGCACCCCATATTGACAGAAAAACACAGAATTGTTGACAATTTTGCAGATTTATTAAAAAAGAAAAACTGAAATATCACATGGTCCTAAGTATTCAGACCCTTTGCTGTGACACTCATATATTTAACTCAGGTGCTGTCCATTTCTTCTGATCATCCTTGAGATGATTCTACACCTTCATTTGAGTCCAGCTGTGTTTGATTATACTGATTGGACTTGATTAGGAAAGCCGCACACCTGTCTGTATAAGACCTTACAGCTCACAGTGCATGTCAGAGCAAATGAGAATCATGAGGTCAAAGGAACTGCCTGAAGAGCTCAGAGACAGAATTGTGTGAAGGCACAGATCTGGCCAAGGTTATAAAAAAATTTCTGCTGCACTTAATGTTCCTAAGAGCACAGTGGCCTCCATAATCCTTAAATGGAAGATGTTTGGGACGAACAGAACCCTTCCTAGAGCTGGCCGTCCGGCCAAACTGAGCTATCGGGGGAGAAGAGCCTTGGTGAGAGAGGTAAAGAAGAACCCAAAGATCACTGTGGCTGAGCTCCAGAGATGCAGTTGGGAGATGGGAGAAAGTTGTAGAAAGTCAACCATCACTGCAGCTCTCCACCAGTCGGGACTTTATGGCAGAGTGGCCCGACGGAAGCCTCTCCTCAGTGCAAGACACATGAAAGCCCGCATGGAGTTTGTTAAAAAAAGCACCTGAAGGACTCCAAGATGGTGAGAAATAATATTTTCTGGACTGATGAGACCAAAATAGAACTTTTTGGCCTTAATTCTAAGCGGTATGTGTGGAGAAAACCAGGCACTGCTCATCACCTGTCCAATACAGTCCCAACAGTGAAGCATGGTGGTGGCAGCATCATGCTGTGGGGGTGTTTTTCACCTGCAGGGACAGGACGACTGGTTGTAATCGAGGGAAAGATGAATGCGGCCAAGTGCAGGGATATCCTGGACGAAAACCTTCTCCAGAGTGCTCAGGACCTCAGACTGGGCCGAAGGTTTACCTTCCAACAAGACAATGACCCTAAGCACACAGCTAAAATAATGAAGGAGTGGCTTCACAACAACTCCGTGACTGTTCTCGAATGGCCCAGCCAGAGCCCTGACTTAAACCCAATTGAGCATCTCTGGAGAGACCTAAAAATGGCCGTCCACCAACGTTTACCATCCAACCTGACAGAACTGGAGAGGATCTGCAAGGAGGAATGGCAGAGGATCCCCAAATCCAGGTGTGAAAAACTTGTTGCATCTTTCCCAAAAAGACTCATGGCTGTATTAGATCAAAAGGGAGCTTCTACTAAATACTGAGCAAAGGGTCTGAATACTTAGGACCATGTGATATTTCAGTTTTTCTTTTTTAATAAATCTTCAAAAATGTCAACAATTCTGTGTTTTTCTGTCAATATGGGGTGCTGTGTGTACATTAATGAGGAAAAAAATGAACTTAAATGATTTTAGCAAATGGCTGCAATATAACAAAGAGTGAAAAATTTAAGGGGGTCTGAATACTTTCCGTCCCCACTGTATGAGAATCATTTTATATTACTGTAGCTTACAATCACTTGATAGCTTTCTGTATGCAAAAGAAGCTGACCAATAATCTAAAGTGTCAGTCTGCTGCATCTAATGCCTCATGAATGCTTTTAATTTATGTGTAGCAAGATTTTTTACCTCTTTTGGTCTAATGAGAACCTCCAAGGCCAAAGATAGCCGACATCCTTCAATATGTATTGGGTTGTGAGGCATAGTGGGTGCAAAGATGGTGAAAGTCATTGGGCGCCAGACACTTCTTGGATGTAAAAGAGGTTTTATTTCTTTTGACAGTCCTTTTTATATATTTTTTGGGGGAAGAGGGTTAGGGCCAGGACACATTTAGATAGTTGCAAACTTAATTGGCAGACTCCGAGACTCCAATAGGAGAACAGCCGTACAGAGAAAGGCCCCAGCAAGGCGCCACTTCTGCACGTGCAGGATTGCTGTCTATGGTAACAGTCCATTAACAGTTCCTAACGCAACGTATCAGTCCTTTCAGCTCCACTACAACTGCTCCTTATAGTCCCTCAACACTGAGCTCCCGGTCTCTCACTAGACCCACTGATTCACTGACTCTGAACCCCTTGAGCTCCTCCAAGGTCGGCGGTGGTAGCTCCTCAAGTGCCAACACCGTTTCTCTGCTGGGTCCCTAGCTTGGCACTCCAGATACTTCTCAAGCTTCACCCCTGCTAACCAGCTTGGTCCCTGACTTGACACACAAGGCTGCTCTGCAAGCGTCTCCTCTGCTGGTTGGGTCCCTGACTTGATCAGTTTCCAGATTCTCCACCTTGCCCTTCGGTGAGAACAGTGGCGGTGCGTCCATAAGGGCGCACGGGCGCTGCCTCCTCTCTCCAGCCACCCCCTCTATCACCAATAGATTCATGCATTGCATGAATCTATCCATGGCCACCGATGCCACCCGCTATTCAGGCGCCCGGCGCCTTTTCCAGTGCACCTGAATTACAGCAGCGGGGGATGTTTTTGAAGCACCTGATTAGAGCCATAGGCTCTAATAGGCGTCAAAAAAAGGTAAACAGCCAGCGCCATGCTTGGCGCTCGCAGTTCAACCAGCTATGTTAGAAAAGCGAATGAATATCTGCTTTCCTAACACTGAACCGCCTCTCTGCCAATCAGGTGCTAGGGTCTGTCACCTGATTAGCTGAAACGACAGGCGCTGTGATTGGATTGAGGCGTCCAATCGTAGGAGAGGACAGTCACGGGAGAAGACATCGAGGACATGGAGGAGCATGTAGGACACCGCTCGCAGCCCACCGCCGTCACCCGCTGCCCCACCAAGACAGGGTAAGTGCCGGGCAGACGGTGGGCGGGGGGGGGGGCACAGTGGCAGCATTCAATGGGCACAGTGGGACCATTTGATAGGCACAGTGGGAGCATTTGATGGCACAGTGGGAGCATTTGATAGGCACAGTGGCAGCATTTGATGGCACAGTGGCAGAGTTTGATGGGCACAGTGGCTGCGTTTGATGGGCACAGTGGCTGCATTTGATGGGCACAGTGGCGGCGTTTGATGGCACAATGGCTGCGTTTGATGGCACAGTGAGGCTGCAATTGATGGGGGTTTTTTTCAGAATTTTTCAGTTTGTTTGCGCCCCCCAAAAAATTTTGAGCACCAGCCGCCACTGGGTGAGAATATGGTTCCGGTACTTGCTTCAGTTACTCACTGTGGTCCCTGGTAAAGGCGATTGATCCCTTCGTGGAGACAGTTACCCTTCTACCTCTGACCACTGTCGGGCTCTCTGGTCGAGGTAAGCGTCACTTTTGGTTGGACTGCAAGCCACAGTCCCAACCCTGCGCTGCCCTCTTACTTCTGGATAGGCCCTCACGCAGCCTGGCAGCCAGATGCCCCCCAGGATAGGCCCAATCTCCGGCCTAGCAGCCCGGGGCAGTTGACATACGTCCACCCAGACGGAAGTTCCGGTTGGCACAGAACACAGATTACCTGACCTCACCCGAATATATAGGCTCTCCCAGCAGGCCAAGGAATTAAAGAAAACCTCTGCCCATTGGCTGGGACACCCACATACCCATAACCCGACCTTGGGTTGCCCTTCTCATATCTAGTACCACCAAGTGCACGGCCACCTAGTGGTAGAAGAGAAAATTACAACAAGGCCAAACTTAGGTAGAAATCAATGGATCTCTAACAATTTAACTATGGTAGCTACCATTGCTAAGGAATTTGGTGAGGAGCTCCCTGACTAAACCCCGGGGCCCTACACATGTTTTTTTAAAGTCCACTTGTAGCTTTAAGAAGAACTCCAGGTATGGATATTTTCACATAGTTACATTTGATCCAGCTTGGACCAATGTCAACTATGTATATTATATACGATACCTGGCTGACCTCACTAGAAGCTGGAAATCACCGAAGTAGACCCTGCTACTCCCTTGATCTCTACTTGCTTCCGGGTCCCATGCTGAGAGGCTGGCCTGCTGCATTCTGAACACAGGAGGTCTGCAGCTTGGCACTGGCACCATTCAGAGAATGCTTTGCATTTTCTGAATGGATGCAAAACATTTTCTGATTCAATCTGAGAATGTTGAGGAGAAGGGGGTGCTGTCATTGGCTTCAGCTGCAGCCTTAAGAGGAGCAGCCTTCCTAATCAGGGCCTGGGAACTGCAAAAGAAATAAAGAAATAAAAACTGTGTGGGACAACAAATCCCAGGGGGGGGGGGAGCTATTGAGCAGAGAGGAGGAAAAGCCCAAGCTGTGCTGGGTCAGGGCAGAGGACTGGTGCTGCTGAGAGCTCCTGGTACTGCAGAGAGAGACGATGGTGCTGCATGTGTTGGGACAGACAGTCAGAAATGCTGCCAGAAATGCAGACCACTGCTACCTGGAGAGGGACCCGTGAATGTTCCGGTGGAGGACAGTGTCCCACAAATGGCAAGAGACTGTTTCCCTGTATCCTTGCCTGTGGGGTCCTACTGAAGTTGTGTTGTTCAGATAATGTTCTAGTGGAACTACATGGCTCAACATTAGGGTTGCCATCTGTCCGGGATTGACCCGGACAGTTGGGGTTTTGAATCATGTGTCCGGGTTTCAGTCCACCTGAAACCTGGACAAGATGATACAGCAGACAGTCTCTCTGGCAGCATGCTGAGCAGGGTTGCCACTTTTTCTGAAGAAAAAGTGGCAACCCTACTCAGCATGCTGCCAGAGAGAACGTCTGCATCCGGGATGTCTGCTGTATCATCTTGGGTCACTATTGCTGTGTTCAGGACTGCTGCTATCACCCCCAGATTGCCAAGAGTCAGCACTGCTTATTCCCATCACCAATAACTCTGTCTGGTTTACACATAAGCCTGGCCTTCCAGCACAGACACAATGCCGATTCACACCCCACCACAAAGCCTTTTAATTCATGTTTACCCAGACAGCAGCACTGTCTATAATAGAGGTTGTTTAACGCTTTACTATTCTTTAAGTGCATCATAATAGATGATTCATATGTAGTGCTCATCCCCGAAGGTGCTGCTAAGAATATGCACAGGTCTCCCTTACTAGTACAAGGCTTCCTGCCACAAACACAGTTTCATGCACGCCAACAATACAGGCTCAGTCTAGGGCAGTGATGACGAACCTTGGCACCCCAGATGTTTTGGAACTACATTTCCCATGATGCTCAACTACACTGCAGAGTGTATAAGCATCATGGGAAATGTACTTCCAGAACATCTGGGGTGCCAAGGTTCGCCATCACTGGTCTAGGCAATATCTTTTTGTGAACTTTATTGCAGAACCTTGAGCAGGAGGGGATATAGGGGATTCATTATACTCCAAAACAATATCAGAAATCACCAGGATGGCAAACTTCTCCAGCAGGAGCCTTGACTGGAGGTATTAGAGCAGTGGTCATCAACCCTGTCTTCAGGGCCCACTAACAGGCCAGGTTTGCAAGATAACTGAAATACAATCACAGGTGATATAATTTGCTGTTCAGTGATTGCAGTATTTTAGTCTGCATCTCCCCAAGGTAATACATAAAACCTGGCCTGTTAGTGGGCCCTGAGGACAGGGTTGATGGCCACTGTATTAGAGAATGACCAATAACTCTAGGTCTCTATAAGAGCAGACCCAGTCCATAGAGTAACCCCTAGCACTCACTTGC
Organism: Aquarana catesbeiana; assembly: GCF_042186555.1. NCBI lineage: Eukaryota > Metazoa > Chordata > Amphibia > Anura > Ranidae > Aquarana > Aquarana catesbeiana. The sequence goes on from NC_133325.1 coordinate 53,911,848, forward strand.
CTCTAACAGCAGGCACACTGGAGAGCTCAAAAACCAGGTCTTACTCACAATGTCCTTCCTTGGAGCCTTCTGCCACCCATCTTCCACATGACACGTTTCATTAAGGGAGACAAAGACCAGGACTCCAGAACGATGCCCTCCAGCAAACATTCTTTAGGAATCTTCTCCAAGCCCTAAACCCAGACTATGTCTCTTGTCTCACACTAGCTGTGACCCAGGGGCAGCAGCCCCAAGAGAAAAAGGAATCCTCATAGCAGAGGAAGAACCCTCTGCTCAGGCTTCCCCAAACATTTATAATATCCCCAGCCACCTTCCGGGCACCCTCTCCCCAGGGATTGGCCAGTGTATGATAAATATTTATAAAAAAGTGTCTGATCCTCCCATTCTATTTATTGGAAGCCAGGCAGACATGAGCAAGTAACCAATGACCTTAGGAAAACCTGACCAGACGAAAAAAAAACAGATCACCACTCCTTTCTTGGCCAAGACCAAAAAAACTGATCACTACTCCTCTCTTGGCCCAAGTACAATTGGGCCAAAATTTAAATTTAGCCTAATTTTTGGCAAGACGCTACACATATTAAACTAGTGTATAGCATTTTCAGATGTAGTTATAGGGAAAAAGATGGCCTCTTTTAGGTTATGTGAAAGCGAAGGTACGTGGCATTGCCAGGGTTTGGTCACTGCTTATGGCGGCCTTTCTCAATGTTTATATCTTGGAGGAACCTTTGACAAAAAGTCAGAGATCTCGAGTAACCCCTGAACTAATTTTAAGATCTACATCTCACAAATCATTATTTTAATAAGCGAGCTTAGAAATAACATTAATAGCAGCACTTCATTTGCTATTTACAGTCAGCTTAGAGTGAAGACTGTGCCTCTGCTCTCATGGTCCACACATGCTTGTTTCCTTTCACTTGATATTGGCTTCAAGTGCCTCCTATTATGTGCATCACCCAGCTCACACCTCCCAACTTTTTGAGAAGGAAACGAGGGACATCTATCAGCAAAAATATGTAGGCACAGGACACACCCCCCTGCCACGCCCCCTTAAAGGAGAATTATACGCAAAAAAATATTAGTTTCATGCTTTTCTTTACCACTACTGTTCCTTTATATTGGCTCTTGACATTCACAAATGCAGCAATTTAGGAATAATATGAAAGGTTTAACATTGGGAAATGTTAACATTGGGAAAACTTTTTAAAAGATAAATAGTGCATTTTATATACAACCATATAGATCAGACCAAAATGAGGGACAAATGAAGAGGAAAGAGGGACAGAGGGACCAAATCAGGGACAGTCCCTCGAAATCAGGGACGGTTTGGAGCTATGCCAGCTTATTCCCTGAACTTCCCACTACCAAATTTCCACTGCTTAGGGAAGAAAAATCTAGTAGTCCTATACGCAAAAGAAATCCTATCTCCTCCCAAAACACCTGTAGTTACAGTACATGCACACTGTCACAATTACTCAAAGTCACGAAAATAGACAGAAACAGACACCAACTACTACACACTACTCCTCTATATCCGGAACACCCCCCCAAGACCAGTACTTCTTGCTGTTCCGTCTTATGCTGCTCTGTATGTTGCGTCCTCAAATATGTCAGGAGCCAAGACTACAGGGGAAGTGTTTGGGTACAAATGCACTCTGGCAATACTAATGCCCCGTACACACGGTCGGACTTTGTTCGGACATTCCGACAACAAAATCCTAGGATTTTTTCCGACGGATGTTGGCTCAAACTTGTCTTGCATACACACGGTCACACAAAGTTGTCGGAAAATCCGATCATTCTGAACGCAGTGACGTAAAACACGTACGTCGGGACTATAAACGGGGCAGTGGCCAATAGCTTTCATCTCTTTATTTATTCTGAGCATGCGTGGCACTTTGTGCGTCTGATTTGTGTACACACGATCGGAAATTCCGACAACGGATTTTGTTTTTCGGAAAATTTTATATCCTGCTCTCAAACTTTGTGTGTTGGAAAATCCGATGGAAAATGTGTGATGGAGCCTACACACGGGAATTTCTGACAACAAGGTCCAATCACACATTTTCCGTCGGAAAATCCGACCGTGTGTACGGGGCATTACTGTCAACGCACATTAAAAACGCTTTGAGCTTTCATCATGCATTGAAATGCAATGGAACCCCTGGGTACTTCTCATGGCTAAAGTTATTTAAAAAAACAAATGCAATACTTGAAAACCTCTGGGTCTGCCTTCCAACCAGGGAGGGATCTTCACTTAGAATTGGTGTAATATACAGGCCCCCAAGACATGCAGAAGCTAAGGACAACCTGTTGATTGATGAAATTATAAAACATTTTTAATAGAATAATTTTTTTATTGATTTTGCAGATAAACCATACAAACAAAACACTGGAGGGTACCAATGATCATAATAATGAGGTATACAGTCATGAAAATAAAGGTTGCGCAAGAACAGGTTCTCAAACAAATAGTAGTTACCATGGGAATACCTGGCTGAGAAGCCTTTGTTTATGGAATTGTTGTTATTGTGTTAAGTTGACCATAGATGATCAGTTCATGTTCATGCAGGCAACAGGCTGAAAAAAATAAATAAAAAAGGAACAGATACCTCCATCCACATAAACAAGTTGGATGGAAGAATTTCCCCTACCGGGATGTTGTATTCTCACAGCGGGACTTTCCACTGTCAGAATACACTGATCAACATGTTGGGGGGTCTACTCACCCTACACGTGGGGGTACCTTTCTCTCATCAATGTTCGGGATGAGTTGGAGACTGCGATCATGGGAAAAGTCTAACATTAAGGCAGTACGCCAACTTGGAGACAAGCCATCACATTGTGTGCAGTAAAAGTACAGAATTCATCTGCGGGTTCAGTCCTGTGTCACTACACAGTAACTTGATGTGTGTTGCATTAGCAGGGACACCACTGAGCCTGTGCCCTCTCCACCAGTCCAGCGTACCTCTGTTACCTCTCTCCCAGTAACAGAATAGGGACTTGCCATGCACATAGCATAGACCTCATACATGCACTTGTTAACTCCTTGCTTCCCATACCTGTGTGACCAGGTTATAGATCCCCGTAACATGGGTTCAGTTTCGATTGCTACTGGAAGCCGACCGCTAGGGAGGGAGCCAGATTACTGACCCCCTTGCTACCGGAGGACCTGTCATCTTACCAGGTACCACATCCAACGACTGATTGTCTTGTTTCTTGAACTAGTGCTTGGTTACTCATAGCCACTACACTACTTCTTTGCTGAGTGGACCTTCTGTAGCAGCTGAGCTTCATACCCCACATGTGCTTTACAGACCCAGGTTCTTTTCATACGTCAGACCCAACATTCACCCATTTGAAAAACTGCAGACCAGGCTCAGAACAGTTGATGCAACTTTACTTAAAAGTCCTTCATCGATACAGTTCAGTGTGAACAGAGTCCATATCCTGACCCTAACTACAAATGAATGGATGCCCAGGCATACCCCTGTAAGGTAGTAGTCTATTCTGCCATTTCCCATGCTTGGATGTTCTCCAGATGCCTCTTCCACAGGATTCACAGCATGTGTTGCCCAAAAGTTGACGAGAGTCTAGCCAGAACACGTACCAGCGCCAGCCAGCCCGAACCCTGCCTTCTCCCATATTTATATTACTGGCGAGTAGGTTAGATCCGAAAAGCCTGGGAACTAAGACACACACACATTACCTATTTCCCCCCTGCTCCCCGGGCCAGTCACTAACTAACAAATGCAGCTGTAGGCACTGATAGACAAAGGTAATCCAACATTCCTATGCGAAAGAGGTTGATCAAACTATTGACAACTTTAGAAATAAGATGACCACACATGGATGGAGATTTGGGTAGTCCCTGCTGAACCATACAAGTTTCAATCAATCGATGACCAGCTTTACTCGACTGGGCATGTTGCATGTTGGATTTCCAACACCAGGAACAGAGGAACTCAAACATCAGCATATATATTAAACATATACAGTATCTCACGAAAGTGAGTACACCCCTCACATTTTTGTAAATATTTTATTATAGCTTTTCATGTGACAACATTGAAGAAATGACACTTTGCTACAATGTAAAATAGTGAGTGTACATCTTGTATAACAGTGCACATTTGCTATCCCCTCAAAATAACTCATCACACAGCCAATAATGTATAAACCGCTGGCAACAAAAGTGAGTACACCCTAAGTGAAAATGTCCAAATTGGGCCCAAAGGGTCAATATTTTGTGTGGCCACCATTATTTTCCATCACTGCCTTAACCCTCTTGGGCATGGAGTTCACCAGAGCTTTACAGGTTGCCACTGGAGTCCTCTTCCACTCCTCCATGACGACATCACAGAGCTGGGGGATGTTAGAGACCTTGCGCTCCTCCACCTTCCATTTGAGGATGTCCCACAGATACTCAATAGGGTTTAGGACTGGAGACATGATTGGCCAGTCCATCACCTTTACCCTCAGCTTCTTTAGCAAGGCAGTTGTCATCTGAGAGGTGTGTTTGGGGTCGTTATCATGTTGGAATACTGCCCTGCGGCCCAGTCTCCGAAGGGAGGGGATCATGCTCTGCTTCAGTATGTCACAGTACATGTTGGCATTCATGGTTCCACAAACACTTATGCAACCCCAGACAATAACACTCCCACCACCATGCTTGACTGTAGGCAAGACACACTTGTCTTTGTACTCCTCACCTGGTTGCTGCCACACACGCTTGACACCATCTGAACCAAATAAGTTTATCTGGGTCTCATCAGACCACAGGACATGGTTCCAGTAATCCATGTCCTTAGTCTGCTTGTCTTCAGCAAACTGTTTGCAGGCTTTCTTGTGCATCATCTTTAGAAGAGACTTCTGTCTGGGACGATGGCCATGCAGACCAATTTGATGCAGTGTGCGACGTGTGGTCTGAGCACTGACAGGTTGACCCCCCACTCCTTCAACCTCTGCAGCAATACTGTCAGCACTCATACGTCTATTTCCCAAAGACAACATCTGGATAGGACGCTGAGCACGTGCACTCAACTTCTTTGGTCAACCATGGCGAGGACTGTTCTGAGTGGAACATGTCCTGTTAAACCGCTGTTTGGTCTTGGCCACCGTGCTGCAACTCAGTTTCAAGGTCTTGGCAATCTTCTTATAGCCTATGCCATCTTTATGTAGAGCAACAATTCTTTTTTTCAGATTCTCAGAGAGCTCTTTGCTGTGAAGTGCCATGTTGAACTTCCACTGACCAGTATTAGAGAGTGAGAGCGATAACACCAAATTTAATATATATACACAAGCTGTACACTCACTACTTTACATGGTAGCAAAGTGTCATTTCTTCAGTGATGTCACGTGAAAAGCTATAATAAAATATTTACAACAATGTGAGGGGTGTACTCACTTTTGTGAGATACTGTATACAGTGTACAATCCCGGCCCACTCTCAGCATCTGTAATGTGCTGAGACTGGAGTTGGATGCTAGGATGATGAACCTCCCATTGTGCATGCACAGGATTCATCATCAGTGGTCACCCAATGACCAGAAAAAGATAGCAGCATCAGTGGACGCAGCGATATATAGGAGCGAATGGGCCTCATATTGCTGGGGGAGAAAACATTAGTGAGTAAGTATGCCATAATGTTTAAGTATGTTGTAAACACTTCCACTTTAACGGCAACAATTGCCAACATTTCTTTCAAAGTTCAGCGATCGCTGGGCACAAAGTCTACAGACAATAAAGTTATGTAAGCAACGTGAGTAAGATTTGGAGTTTATGGCCCTTCCAGGTTTTACAGATGGAAAATACAAGAAGGAGCATTCTGTTAATTGTCCTCATATTGATTTACCTACTTCTGACCTTACAGTTACTGTCTACTTCAAACAAGAATATTGCAAACGGTACATTATTAAACTCTGTGAAAATGTTACTGTTATCATTGCTTCATGGGCTACTGACTTCTACAGCTATTAGGTGCGAACGTAAATCTTATCCAGTCTGCAGGGCTTCCGTACTTGCCATGCAGTAATTACTCAATGCAAACAACTGGGCTTCCACCATAGATGGGCTCCATGAAGACTGATAATCTTTTCAGTTAAAGATTCTGGTACTAAAAATACAGCAGTAGACAGCAGGGTTTATCTCATTATGTATTGTACACTAATGCTTTAGGCAACAGGCTTTGTGAGCTGACAGCTCTTATGTCTAGGGATAACTTGGACTTTGTTGTGATTACAGAGACATGGTTCAAGGATTCAAATGACTGGGATATAACTACAACCGAGTACACACTATACAAGAAAGACAGTAGGAAAGGTGGAGGGGTGAAGTTACCATATATGTCAAAAATATCGTAAGGCTAAAGTTATTAAAAAAAAAACAAATGCAATACTTGAAAACCTCTGGGTCTGCATTCCAACCAGGGAGGGATCTTCACTTAGAATTGGTGTAATATACAGACCCCCAAGACAGACAGAAGCTAAGGACAACCTGTTGATTGATGAAATTATGAAACATTTTTAATAGAATCATTTTTTTATTGATTTTGCAGATAAACCATACAAACAAAACACTGGAGGTACCAATGATCATAATAATGAGGTATACAGTCATGAAAATAAAGGTTGCGCAAGAACAGGTTCTCAAACAAATAGTAGTTACCATGGGACTAACCAACCCCTGTCTAGCTACTGACAGGGAAAAACGGTGGAGCAAATAGAAAACCTTACTGCCTTGGCAGTCTGATGCCTAGTACATACGATCAGAAAATCAGCCGAAAAACACCGCTTTTGAAACGATCGTACTATCATCTGATTGTTAGTACACAGCTTTCGAGAGCCGATCACATGCGAAGAGACAAACATGAAAATTGAACTAACAATTTTCATTTAATCAGTACAGTATTAGTCCGAAAAAAATCGGAAGACCAAGACCACGCATGCTCAGAAATGAAAGAATACATTACAATACAATACAACATATTAAATCACTTCCGAAGTTGTATTCTGCCGTATCGTAACTTTAATAACCTATTGGTTTTCCACATGAGACCAGCATGCAAAAAAAAAAAAGGACGATCATTCATCTGATATTCTCATTGTGTTTATGAGGCTTAACAACGCTGACAAGGGAAGATGCACTATATAGAACCTTTAGGCAACAACCATGAAAGATGTTACTCCAAATCTTGTATCTGGGCAAACCCAAATAGGGTGTGGGCTAATAGAGATCAATAATAATGCATGTATAGGAAGAAAAACAGATAATCATAACAAAAGCTCACAGGAAAGAAACATTTGAAATACCGTGTATGTGATTAAGTGTCAAAAAACTCAAATTTGTCCATACATCAGAAACAAAGAGCATATTAAGGACATACCTAGAGTTTCAAAAGTCCTAGGGAGTTTGTAATGTCTGCCTTGGAATACCATTCTGTGTACGTAAATGATAACATGAGCAGAGATATCTCCGAAGTGGATAGTGTGCTTTCTATGAAAAGCTACCATCTAGTAAAGACACAGTTGGTGGGTTCAAAATTATGTACTATGAAATCCAATTTTTCAGTAAACAACAAAGTTTTCAGCTCTTTCTTTATAGTTGCAACTGTCAAGGCAGCTAATGTGGTCCAAGTTTTAAGAATCACTCTATGAGCTGTCACTGAGCCAAGATGAATCTATTGTGGAAGCTTACCATGAGATTGTGATAAAATGAGTAGGATATCTTTGTCACAACCAAAAAGACGTAGAAGTAGGTCCCTGGAGAAAGACACACTTGATCCCAGAAAGTGGAAATGATAGAACAGTTCCAGAACTTGTGAGCTAGGTTTCAACGATGAAGGCCATGCCAAGAGCAGGTTGAAGAGTGTGGGTTGTTCTTGTCGACCAGAAAGGCAACTAAGGCTCTGTATAAAAGTTTAAACGAGTCAAGGGAGAGGTTTTACCTATGGGTGACTTCAACATGTCTGACATTAACTGGAATTTCCAAACTGCAACTAAAAACAGGAACAGAGATATAATGGAGGCACTGAATAAGGTTCCTCTGAAACAGTTATTCTAAAGCCCAACCCAAGGAGATCATATTCTAGTACTGTCAAATGGGGATATATTGTCTGATGTTGAAGTGGGGGAAAATTTGGGTTCTAGCGTTCACCAATGTCTTTGGTTTTATAATAAAACAAGAACCAAAAAAATCATACCTGAAAACTAAAGTTTTGGATTTCAAATGGACAATTTTTGCTGAAATGGGTGAATTTCTAAAAATTGCATCAGAAGGTTGGAGAAAAACATCAGGAGTCATAAGTAATAAGTGGGCACTATTGAAGTCTACCATCCTGTATAGATCTTTGGTTATCAGTAGAAGGATCACAAGCAGGAGGAGGGGGGGGCCTGATTCCTCTAAATATATATTTAGTTATATATATAACTAATTCCCTGATTCCCCTAAATGGATCATTAGTTATACCTCATTTAGAGTATTGTGTCCAGGTCTGGAGATCTCACAAACAAAAAGCTATCGATAAAATAGAATAAGTCCCGAGAGGGGTAATAGAAATGGTGAAAAGTCTGAGGATAAAAAACATATCAGGAGAGACTTCTGGTACATAATATGTACAGTCTGGAGAAAAGAAAGGAAAGGGGAGACAAGATTGACAACTTTAAATAAATGAAGGGTGCGTATAAGGTTCAGGAGGGCAGAATTTTCAATATTACATTGATCAAGAACATGAGAACATGACCTCAAGCTAGCAGAAGAAAAGTTAAACTTTGCTCCATGTGTGGCCTCCCCTGCTCAACAGAAGTCAATTATTTAATCAACTTCTTTCGAAGGGCCATGCTGGAAATTTTTCAGATGATCAGCATCTGCAGCCACTGATCAGCACGTCCTGAAACCCTGGAGAACTGATATGCACAAGGCATTTGATAGCATTAAGAAAAAAGCTATATTTAGATTGCATTTAATACCTGGGAGAAGATTGTCCTCTGCACACTGTGGCTTACGTAATAACGTTCTTTCTATACTCTGTAAACTGTATCTATTCAGAGCCAACCAATCAGCCAACAATTCCACCTCACTATAACCAGCTTCTTTGTATTGTTTATTTATATTAGAAACGCACACTAATAGTGCAGGTTGCATTGGACAGGTATTTCAGTTGGGACTGCCAGAACGGAAGTAATAAATCTGTTTTATTGTTCTTAATCCAATATTTATTTTATTTACTGAGCACAGTGGAATGCCTCCTAACCCTAAAAGTAAAGTACAGGGGAGGAGGAGAGTGTTTGGAAGTGTTTTATCCACCTATATTTATTTTTTTCCATTAAGCTTTTTTTACTATTCATTGTAGTATGTCAAGTTACTATTTTTCTGATTTGTGCTGACATCTAGTGGCAGTTTAGGGCCACCACAACGTGCTTACTTATGTGTCCTCCACTTCTGTTTAGTGCTAATTAGTTCAGACGTAGCTAAACCCTCCCTTTTCCCCCCATGTTCCCCAAGACAGTGTTCATTTTTTCATAGAGACAGTGCTTAGGAAAGTCAGTGTTACATATATAGTTAATCTTTTTTGAAAAAACAAAACACTCACAAATTGAAAACCTCCACATACACTATCCAAACGCACAGTTGATCCCGAGGAAGGCAAAAAAAAACCCCAATAAGGCATGATCCAATTTGCTCTGGGGGGTGTATCTAGGAAAGTATCCAGGCCTTTTTTTAAACAATCTACTGAGTTGGCCAGAACCAGCTCTTGACAGAGTCTTCCACATTTTCACAGCTCATACTGTGAAGAAGCCTTTCCATATTTGGAGATGAAATCTCTTTTCCTCCAGACGTAAACAGTTCCCCCTTGTCCTCTGTGATGACCTTAAAGTGGAGTTCCACCCACTTTTACAACTCTTCAGCATCCCTCACTGAACTGTGCACTGTAAACAAATTGTATATATTTTTTTCAGCACCTACTGTATATCTGCTGTATTCATTTTTCACTTCCTCCTCCCTGGCCGTGGCCCATCGCATCATTTCCTCTTTGCAATGCCTTCTGGAAAGGGGCGGCAACCTCCTCTCACACTGCCGTTGCTATGGAAACCTGACCTGAAACCCATTACACTGCTTGTGCTGCACTGAGCATGTGCGAGATCTGCAAGGATGAGATCCAGGAAGAAATACAGTCTGGCTTCAGATGCCCACACTTAAGATGGCCACGGCCTGCTGAAAGTTTATAAAATAACAAACTACTGCTATAAACTAACAAAACAGACCTTAGTTTACAGGCTAACTTTACTAGAATACATTAAGCTTGTGTATTATAGGGGTATTTTTATTTAAAAAGTATAACTTCGGCCGGAACACCACTTTAACCGCTTGCCGACCGGCGCACGCCGATGTACGTCGGCAGAGCGGCACGGCTGGGCAAATGGGCGTACCTGTACGTCCATTTGAATTTCCCGCCGTGCCCGTGCGTGCGCGCCACCGGCGGCGCGCGTGCGCCGGCCGGGAGCTCCGTGAGTCAGGTCGCGGGTCCCGCGGACTCGATCGCCGCGGGGATACCCGCGATCGCCTCACGGAGCGGATGAACGGGGAGTTGCCGTTGTAAACAGCATCTCCCCGTTCTGCCTAGTGACAAGTGTCACTCGATCTCTGCTCCCTGTCATCGGAGCAGAGATCAGTGACGTCACCCACACAGCCCATCCCCCTACAGTTAGTAATCACTCCCTAGGACACACTTAACCCCTCCCCGCCCCCTAGTGGTTAACCCCTTCACTGCCAGTGTCATTTACACAGTAATCAGTGCATTTTTAATCGCACTGATCGCTGTATAAATGACAATGGTCCCAAAAATGTGTCAAAAATGTCCGACATGTCCGCCATAACGTCGCAGTCACAATAAAAATCGCTGATCGCCGCCATTACTAGTAAAAAAAAATTTATTAATAAAAATGCCATAAAACTATCCCCTATTTAGTAAACACTATAACGTTTGCGCAAACCAATTAATAAACGCTTATTGCGATTTTTTTTACCAAAAATATGTAGACGAATATGATCGGCCTAAACTGAAGAAAAAAAATGTTTTTTTTATATATTTTTGGGGGATATTTATTATAGCAAAATGTAAAAAATAATGCGTTTTTTTCAAAATTGTAGCTCTTATTTTGTTTATAGCGCAAAAAATAAAAATCGCAGAGGCGATCAAATACCACCAAAAGAAAGCTCTATTTGTGGGAAAAAAAGGACGTCAATTTTGTTTGGGAGCCACGTCGCACGACCGCACAATTGTCAGTTAAAGCGACGCAGTGCCGAATCGCAAAAAACGCTCTGGTCAGGAAGGGGGTAAATCCTTCCGGGGCTGAAGTGGTTAAAGTAAATAGCTCAACACCAAGTTCACTATATTAACCTCTTATGCATTTGTACATGTTGATCGTATCCCCCCTTAATCTCCTCTTCTCAAATAAATTCAGTTCCTCTAATCTTTCCTCATAGCTGAGCTTCTCCATGACTCTTATCAGTTTGGTTGCTCTTCTCTGCACTTTCTCCAGTTCCTTCCTGGCCAGGCCGCATTTTGCCCCTCGAGACAGATGCTGACATCACATTCGAGACCCGCTCTACTACACATCACTGTTTCATATAAAAAAAAACTTCGCTATTACCTAAAATTACCTAAGCTGCAACTCAAAATGTTATACAACACCAAACAGAAATAAAAAAGGGGGGATCTGCGCTAAGTTGATTGGTCTATGAGGCAATATTCCATACACTCACAATGTAAAAGGATAGTACACCACAACAGGTGAAATTGTGATTAATAAAAATAAAAATAAAAACATTTTCTCAATAAGGGTACAAAACACCAATGTACCAATGGAAAACCTTCAGTGAGAAAAGACAGCAAAATCTAAAGAATAAAATAACAATATAAATGAAATAAATATTGACAGCTAAATAATTTGTGACCGTGAAAAAATACTGAACTGTATCGAAAACTAAACAGCTAATTGTTGCTGAATGGCAAAGTTCATGTGCGATAATAGTGACCATAAAAAAAATCGATCATATATCAAAATGATCAAAATTGGAATCCAAAAATAATATAAACATAGTCCGTGCAAGGTAACTGGTGACTCTTCTACGGTGACATGAAACAGGACATCCCAAGAAAACCTGAAAGATAGGAAATGCCTCCACCACACCAAACACTGCCGCTTACCAGATCACGGTAGTCCCTTATTACAGGGGACCACACTGAGCAGCAGATGGCTATTACCCCAGCCCGGGATCTCTGTGGCATACACTAAACTCCTCAGCCTCAGCAGTGATGGTCCTTACATAGGTAAGATCAGGCACGATAATTGGATCCCCATAGAACAACAAAGGCTCTCATTGTGTAAAACCTTCACATTTATTTCAAATAACATAAGACGAATGGACACTTACAGTTAAGATACAGCATTTAAAAAGAGTCGAGCTGGCCGGCCTCGAATAAAGCCCGTTGCTTCCAGGACTAAGCGTATTGCGGTGACGTCAGTGCGTCGCTCCTCCTCCCTGCACGTTTCGTCATACAACAGGACGTCGCCCCGTACAAGTACAAACACGCATGCTCGGAAGCAGAAGCAGTCGGTCTTGTAAACTAGCGTTCGTAATGAAGAATTAATATTCGTGACGTGGCAAATTATGAAATTTCCAAATGCAGCGCATATTCTCTTCTTCTTTAATGGGATGATAATGAAGCTGCTTTGCTGTTGATACTAATGGAGTTATTGCAAACACATTTTCAAAGTCTTTTTTTTTTTCTAGTGATAGCAAGAATAATATTATTATGCTTTTTTTTATTATTTGGGCAAGTTACCACAACACCATTATCCCGAAGTTTTTAAGATCAAAGATACAACTATGTTGGTGTCCCTTGTTAATTTTACATTGTATTTTTTTAAATGTAACTGCCTACTCCCAAACTGTCATTTGAAGTAAAACAGATAGCCAAGTATTATTCTCCACAATTTTTTTATTGTGCATTAAAAAAAGAAAACAAATAAAATTAGACATGCTATCTGCCAATAGAACTTAACTAAAAAGTGCATTCTATGCATCCAAAAATATAGAAAATATACCAAATCAAATCATTATTCAACCAAAAAAATAATGTCAAAGCAATAACTCCAAAGCCAATAATAAATAACACATTATCTCCTCTGATTCCGCAACATGGCTGGTTGACGAACGGAAACGAACTGAAAAGCGCAAAATGAAAAGTGCAAAATTAAAAGCACGAATCAACACTCACCAAACTTCTACTAACATGAAATTAGCAGAAGGAGCCCAAAGGGTGGTGCTAAAGAGCTGAAAAACAACGTAGTACGTCACTACGTTTGTAATTGTTGGCCGTGTGTATGCAAGACAAGTTTGGGCCAACGCCCTTTGGACAAAATTTCACAGTTTTGTTGGCCAACAATCCGATCGTGTTTACGTTAGTATTCACTGAACAACAGTGCTGGTGTTGTCCTTGTAAATATGAATTAAAAGGCTTTGTGGTGGGGTGTGAATCAGTGTTGTGCCTGTGCTGGAATGCCAGGCTTATGTGTAAACCAGACAGAGTTATTGGTGACGGGAATAAGCGGTGCTGACAGCTGGTAACATAATGCTTGTCCATAATTGAGAAAGCATAAGAATGAAGGTCAGGTAATTTTCGGATGTAGGGTTAGTTACCTCTTCTAGGAAAATGAAGGGGTCCTTCCAACATAATACATTGTTTGTATGCATAGATTTTATTTCTGTATTCAAATATTTTATTAAGGTTTAACAATGTGCAAATCATTTTACATTTGCCAAGTAGGAAAAGAAAAGCACAACAAAGAGGTTCAAACTATGCCATCAACAAATGGCTTGTTGTAAAGAAAATAATGAAATGAAGCAAGGTCCCAGGCCTTCTTTGGTCTAATGAGAACCTCCAGGGACAGAGATAGCTGACATCCTTCTGTGTATAGTGGGTTGTGAGACACAAAGCTGAACAGTTCCTTTCTATTCCACTACAATCACTCCTTGTAGTTCTTCATCCCACTGAGCTCCCGGTCTCTCACTAGATCCACTGATTCACTGTCACTGAATCCCTTGAGCTCCTCCAATCTTCATGGTGGTGTCTTCCTCAAGCATCACCCCCGTGTCTCTGCTGGGTCCCTAGCTTGGCACTCAAGATACCTCTCAAGCTTCACCCCTGCTGGCCTGCTTGGTCCCTGGCTTGACACACACGGCTGCTCTGCAAGCGTCACCTCCACTGGCTGGGTCCCTGGCTTGATACCCACTGAAGTTTCCAGATTCTTCACCGTCCCCGGTTGGTGAGAATACTACTCCGGTACTTGCTTCAGTTACTTACTGTGGTCCCAGGTAATAAGGCGGATAGTTCCTTTCTGGCGACAGCCTCCCTTCTGTCTCCGACCACGACAGGTTCTCCGGCCGACAGAACCGTCATTTTTGGTTGGACTGCAAGCCGCAGTCCCAACCCTGCGCTGCTCTCTTGCTTCTGGATAGGCCCTCAGACAGCCTAGCAGCCAGACGTGCCCGGGATAGGCCCAATCTCCGGCCTAGCAGCCCGGGCAGTACAACACATGTCCACCCAGACAGCTGTTCAGGTGGCACAGAACATAGATCACCTGACTCCACCCGAATATATAGGCTCTCCCAGCAGGCCAAGGGATTCAAGAAAACCCCTGCCCATTGGCTGAGATACCCCATATACCCATAACCTGACCTTGCGTTGCCCTTCTCATATAGGGTTGCCACCTGTACCGGATTTACCCGGACAGTCCGGTTTTTGAGTCATGTGTCCGGTTTTCAGGCCACTTGAAACCCGGACACATTCAGACCGGATGGTGGCTCCCTCTATGCACGCTTTCAGGAGAGTTTGCTTATTCCAGCTGGCGCAGAACCCGCCCCTGCCACCACCCCGCTCTCACGATCTCTCTGTGCCGCTGTATGACTTTCCGGGATTGTGGGGATGCTGCTGAGCATGGAATGCCTGCGGATATGTGTTCGCCCCTGGTGAAGTGTCCTTTCCATCGCCGAGCGTCATACACTAAGCAGCTCTCAGAGGATAAGTTCCTGCAGGGTGCAGACAGCGGAGCAGTGAACAGCAGGTGGGGGAAGTTAGTGGCACCGAGCAGGTCTGTGCAAGTTACAACACACACAGTAACAGATGGATAAAATGGTTGGGGGACACTTACTGTGTGCTCTATTGGCCATGAGTGAGATCTGCAGGACTTCTACACATCAAACCCCGCCCCCCCCACCCCATCAGCTGTCAAAGAGGGATCCACATCTCCATCCATGTCTATGCCATCCTGGACATTCCACTACAGGGCAGCTCTCCTCTTCTACAGCCAGGATTCATGCAGGAGAGGACACACGAAGCACAGACAATACAAACACAGTACACACAATATACATGTTACACACACAAAATACACATGATACACACACAATATACACACATGATACACACACTGTACACACAATATACACATGATACACACACACACAATGCACAAACAACATATACACACTGTACACACACGAGGCACATTCCACATTGCAATCCCCCCTCCCCCAAAGACAATCATTCACTGGGCGCAGTATAATGTAGGTGTAAATACATACAGTGCATGTATATATGTGTGTATGGTTAGCATTTTATTTAATAATGCAAAATGGACATGTAGCCATTCACTTCCCAGAGAGAGAGATGGGGGGGGGGGGGGTTGGTGTGAAAGAAAAAGAGAGAAAGGGGGAGGAACAAAGAAAAAGGGAAAGAAAGAATAAAATATGGGGAGAACAAGAAAGACAGTGTGTATACTAAAAAAAAAACACATAAAACTGCCGTTCGCCACTAAAGTGCTCGGGTTTGACTTGAAGAAAAGGTGGCAACCCTATTCTCATATCTAGTACCACCAAGTACCCGGCCACCTAGTGGTAGAAGAGAAAAGTGCAACGAGGCCAAACTTAGGGAGAAATCAATCGATCTCTAACAATAAACCAGGATAATTATTCCTGGCAAGTAAATTTGTGAGGAGCAACCCTGCCTAAACTCCAGGGCACTACAAAAATAACATTAGGGTGGGGGTGTGCCTCAATATGCGGATCTAAGCAGCATGAGGTTTAATAGGGCAGGCCCCTCAGTGAAGGGAGGGTAGGTAACACCCAGTGGTGCCTTGAGGTTTCTTTAGGGGTGTATTGGCAAAATGCCTAAAAATTTCTTAAAAATTGTACACAAGCCAGCAGGTGGATGAAACCTGCCTTTAAGTTTCACAAAGCCACGGGTTCTCATTATGCACCAACTTTCACTGGCATCCTAACAACCAATGACATCATCAGTTAATAAGGAGGATGTCTGTTGCCTCCACAGCATCCAAGTTTGACCCTCCTGTGCCTCCTCTGGACACATTAGCTGACTGATGAAGAGACATTGAGGGAGAAGAGAAACATTGGAATACTAGTCAGTACCAGTGTGCAAAGTGTATTTGCTTTGGAGGAATAAATCACCTCTAACGTTGGGTGTCCTACTGTACATATGGATGTTGCTGCATTATGTAAAGCTATTAGAATAGTTTGTTACATTTTAGAATGGGCTGCTTCGAGATTGCCCATAATTTTAAAGGGTGCCTTGACTAAAAAAAAAGGTTTAGAAACACTGGTGTAAGGAATACCATCTAATAACTTAGAGGGATTTATATGAATATCTAGGAGTATCAGAAGGGGGTGGTGGGGGAAGGGTTTGGAAAGTTCCATCAGGGATCCACCAAAGACCTAAGGGGGGATCCTGAGGGGAACTGTATTTAGCGGTCTGCAAACATGTCACAGGGTAAAAGGGGTGGGGAGGTCTGGTTTCCTAGGTCATCAAGGATAGGTGTAGGAGAGCAGCCTCGGGTACGGGAGAGGGGAAAGAGAGAAGGTAGAGGTTGAGTAAGAAGTGGAAATGGAGAGCTTGGATTGTAGGGGAGACGAAAAAGGGAAAAAGGGGAACCCCTAGAGAGAAACTCAACCTGGGCAGTAAGGTAGGTTAAGACTGCGAAAGTGAATTATCAAAATCAGGGGTACAAAATGGGTGACCCAGGGCCTCCATAGTTTATCATAGATAGCAATTTTGTCAAGGATGACAGCTTTAGTCTTGGCGTGTATCATTGCTTGGGTGATTCTGTGCTTCGTAAATGTTGCTAGAATTCTTAGGGAGGGGGATTTCAATGCTTTCGCAATGGTTTGTTTAGCTACTGTGGTGATGAAGAGTAATGCCCTGTACACACGATCGGACTTTCCGACAACAAAACCGTGGAATTTTGTTTGAAGGATGGTGGCTCCAACTTGTCTTGCATACACACGGTCACATAAATGTTGGGCAACAATTACGAATGTAGTGACGTACAAGACGTAAGGCGAGCCGATAAAAAGGAAGTTCTATAGTCATGTGATATCTCCATTACGAACGCTAGTTTTACAAGACCGAGCGCTTCCAGCTCGTACTTGATTCTGAGCATGCGTGGACTTTTGTGCGACGGACTTGTGTACACACGATCGGAAAGTCCGACAACAAAAATTTGTTGGCGGAAAATTTGAGAACCTGCTAGCTAACATTTGTTGGCGGAAAATCTGACAACAAATGTTCGATGGAGCAAACACATGGTCGGACTTTCCGCCAACAAGCTCACATCCAACATTTGTTGTTGGAAAATCCGATCGTGTATACGAGGCATAAGAGTTTGAATTGGTGGTAGGTCACAGTCAACAGTTTGTTGTTCAGGATTATAGGTGTATCAAAAAGAGTCGATAGGATTCGGAACACTTCGATCCAGAAGGCTTGTACAATGGGACAGTCCCACCAGATATGAACGCGAGTTCCAGGCATTTGACATCCACAAAAGCAGTGCGCAGGGCATTGAGAGAAAAATTTGGAGATCCTGGCGGGGACCAGGTACCATCTGGTAAGCACCTTGTAGTTGGTTACCTGGGCTACAATGTTAAGTGAAGCGGATTTAGTAGCCTGCCAGATATGTAACCAGTTGGCTGGCTCAAGGGTAAGATTGAGTTCTCTTTCCCACTTGTTCACATGTGCTGGAGGTGATGTTGTGGTGTATACCAGGAGTTGGGAATATAGGTCAGAGATAAGACCTCTTCTATGTGGGTCAGACTTGCAAACTTGTTCAAAGATGGTGAAACGTGAGGGAGTAGAGTCAAGGGGTGAACATGGTGAGTAGAAGTGTTTGATTTGTAAGTACTGGAAGAGTTCCGGGGGGGGTGTGCATAGATTTTATATCATGTCGTGTATTATTAATTATTGCATTGGACTTTTTTACAAGACGCTAGCCTTGTGCTGTATCTCAGTTGGTGATGATTCCGTCTCACTTAAAGTGCATGTAAACCCTAACAATGCACTTCTCTTATTTGCTATCTTTAGTTCTGTTAAATATACCTCTGAACTCCTTTTTTGTTATTTCTGTTCCACCTCAACAAAAAATACACCAAGCAACATAAAAAAAACTTGGATTGCTTGAAATGTAAGTAACTCAACATGTTCTTGAGATCCAATAGGCATGGAGAAATGTGATTTATTTTTCAATTAGCGGGGCTCATTTACAATTCTGCAGTTTAAGCACACTGTCCCGCAAGTACATCTAAAGAAGGTGGAGATTCCTACATAATTGTTGCCACTAAGGATGAGCTCAGGCTTGTTCGCAACTCCGTGTGCCCGTCCCCGCGCCGCCAGGAAGCTGACAGTCCGCATCGCTAATCACAGATAGTGAGACATTTCCCAATCTGTGCAGATCTGGAAATGTCTCACTGCCTGTGATTAGCGCTGCAGAGTGTCAGCTTCCTGGCGGGTGTGGGCACGAGTAGTTTCGAACGCGCCTGAGCTTATCCTTAGCTGTCACTGTATCGATCAGCTTTCAACCTTCGCCATCTGCTGGTCATTACTCAGCACTGCAGGTTCGGTCTCTGCTGTGCACATCTGAACTTTACCCCTCATTAGTGGACTTTAAAGGGGAGCTACAGATTAAATGTAAAATAGATGCACCAATATGAAAAGGTATGTTTCTAGCCTTAAAGCTGAACTCCAGGAATTCAGCCTCTTTTGTAAAAAATGAAGGCACACTAATGCCCTGTACACACGGTCGGATTTTCCGACGGAAAATGTGTGATAGGACCTTGTTGTCGGAAATTCCGACCGTGTGTAGGCTCCATCACACATTTTCCATCGGATTTTCCGACACACAAAGTTTGAGAGCAGGCTATAACATTTTTCGACAACAAAATCAGTTGTCGGAATTTCCAATCGTGTGTACACAAATCCGACGGACAAAAGTGCCACGCATGCTCAGAATAAATAAAGAGATGAAAGCTATTGGCCACTGCCCCGTTTATAGTCCCGACGTACGTGTTTTACGTCACCGCGTTTAGAACGATAGGATTTTTCGACAACTTTGTGTCACCGTGTGTATGCAAGACAAGTTTGAGCCAACATCCGTCGGAAAAAATCCATGGATTTTGTTGTCGGAATGTCCAAACAAAGTCCGACCGTGTGTACGGGGCATAAGAGTTAAGTCCAGCGAGGTGCATGACACCTTCTGGACTTAGCTCTATTTTTTATATCTTAGAGCTTTATAGTACTCTCGGAAGGCAGCTATCACTGTAGTTTCCAGGAGAGCGATCCTTCTGAGCTCTGCATCCTGGACAGGAGAGCCATTGCAGCTGCTATGCCCACCCCTCCCCTCCTCCTGCCTAATCACAGAAACCTTGGTATTATGTGAACACATTAAAAAATACAAAGGCTTCTGTGAATGAGCACCAGAGTGGAGGGGCAGGCATAGCAGCTCTGTGTGTTCCTCTACTCTCGGATCCCCAGAATGTCTCTTCAGTAAACCTGTCAAATGTAAGCCTAGGAGATGGCATGCATCTTCTTGGACTAAACTCATAGTTTACCTTCACCTTTTTACAAAGTGGCTGAATTCCAGGAATTCAGCTTTAACCACCTCAATACTGGGCACTTTCACCCCCTTCCTGCCCAAGCCATTTTTCAGTTTTCAGCGCTGTCGCACTTTGAATGACAATTGCGCAGTCATGTTACACTGCACCCTAATGAAATTTTTATCATTTTTTCCCCACAAATAGAGCTTTCTTTTGGTGGTATTTGATCACCTCTGCGGTTTTTATTTATTGCGCTATAAACAAAAGAAGAGGGACAATTTTGAAAAAACACAATATTTTTTACTTTTTGCTATAATAAATATCCAATTATTTATTTTTTTAACAAATTTTTTCCTCAGTTTAGGCCGATACGTATTCTTCTACATATTCTTGGTAAAAGAAATCGCGATAAGCGTATATTGATTGGTTTGCGCAAAAGTTATAGCGTCTACAAAATAGGGGATAGATTTATAGCATTTTTATTTATTTATTTATTTTTTACTAGTAATGGCGGCGATCTGCGATTTTTATTGTGACTGCAATATTGTGGCGGACATATCGGACACTTTTGAAACATTTTTGGGACCATTCACATTTATACAGCGATCAATGCTATAAAATTGCATTGATTACTGTGTAAATGTGACTGTCAGGGAAGGGGTTAACACTAGGGGGCGATCGAGGGGTTAATGTATGACCTAGGGAGGTGATTCTAACTGTGGGGGGAGGGGACTGACTGGGGGAGGTGACCGATCGGTGTCCCTATGTACAAGGGACACGCCATCGGTCTCCTCTCCTCTCTGACAGGACGTGGATCTGTGTTTACATGCACAGATCCACGGTCCTGCTCTGTTACCCGGCAATCGCGGGTGCCCGGCGGACATCGCAGCCGCCGGGCACGCGCACCGGGTCCCGAGCGATGCAGCGGGCATGCGCGCGCGCCGCCGGTGGCGCGCGGCCGCCCCCTAGTGTCTCGGGAGGGCGATTACATCATATGACGTCCGCCCAGAACAAGAGAAGCCTTGTCCCACCGTCATATGACGGTGGGCGGTGGCTTAGTGGTTAAGGTTTATGCACACTACTCTGACAGTACAATTATTAACTGCTTCTAGCCATTGTAAAATGATGGTCGGGCAGAAGCCCTATTGTTCTGGGATGACGTCATATGACGTCGTCCAGAGAATGGGCCATGCTCCAGCGTGACTGATCAGTGTACCGGCCCACTACCGATACCATGTCATTGCTGTGGCCAATCACAGCAGATCACATGATGGCTGTAAACAATGAATGGCTTCCTTTCATGCCATTCAATGTATACAATTGTGCTGCTAGCTGTGATTGGTCACAGTAATCACTTGTACAGATAGTGCAATCACAGTCCATTTGTACCAAGTGATTAGGTGTGGCCAATCACAGCTAATCACAACAATACACAGTGTCTACACACTGTCATGCAGTAAAAATATTTGCTTATAGCAGTGAAATTTACTGCTATAAGAAATCATAGTATGTAAAAAAACTAAAACAATCCCGATCAACTCCCCAGAGTGGTAAAGTGTAAATATAGTAACACTGTATCACTCTGGTCACAGTATGTAAAAAAAAAATTGAAAAAATATATTACCAGTCACCAGTTAGTGTCCCTGGTCACCATCCGCCACACTAGTTGTATGATGATGCTGTATTGCACTGCTGACACTTTTGACACTTTTTGGAGACCAGTGGTAAAAAATATTCACTGTCACTGTACTAATGACCTGGCAGGGAAGGAGTGAACATCAGGGGTGATCAAAGGGTTAACTGTGTGCCCAACCTGTGCTTTCTCACTGTGGGGGATAACTATGTGAAGGCATTGATCTATGTTCCTGCTTTGCACGAACACAGGATCAATGCCTTATCTACTGACAGAATAGTAATCTGCCTTGTTTACATAGGCAGATCGCCGTCCTGGCTCTGTAATAAATGATCGGCGGGTGCAGGCGGACATCGAGTCCACAGTACCCGCAGATCAGCTCCTGTCGTGTCTAATCATAGCAGTAGCGGGTCAACGGTGGCATGCATGCGCACCCTAGACCCAGAAGTGCCGGATCACGTACTAGGTACAAGATCCTGCGCAGAAGAGCCGCCTTGACACAGTTTATATACAGTACACGATCGGCAAGCGGTTAAAGGTGAATTATACAAAAAAATTATAAGTTAAATCCAGAAGGGCTTTTTTTTACGACTATTATTCCTTTATATTGGCTTTTGAAGTTTACAAATGCAGCCATTTAGAAATTGGATGAAGGTTTAGCACAGGGAAACACTTTTCGAAAGTTAAAAAGTGTATTTTATATACAACTTAATAGATCAGTTTACTCCAAATCATGGACAGTCCCTCAAAATCAGGGAAAGTCCCTTTAAAACCAGGGACAGTTGGAAGCTATGCATACACTGAGCCCTCATTTACATTGAAGCGATTTGTCATGCGATTTGACAGATCAAATTGCATGACAAGTCGTAGCCTATTGCCGGCAATGGCACCGTTCTAATCGGTGCAACGTCGACTTTGCAGCGCCGCACCGATTTGCAAAAGTAGTCCCTGCACTACTTTTGCCGATTTCGGGTGCGATTTCAATAGATATCTGTGCACAGATGTTTTTTAAGTCGCACCCAAAGTCGCACAGACATGCGGCTTTGAAATCGTGAAATCGCACAATTTTTAAAGCCGCGTTCAATGTGAACAAGGGCTAAGGGGTCTATTTATAAAGCATTTACCTGCAGAGAATGTTTGCTGCATTTTAGATTGGCTGCTTTATAAATATGCCTTTTTAATTTTTCTGGTAAATTTGCTCACATTGGAGTTCATCAGTGAGATTAATTTGGAGGAAAAGATTGACGGTTACAAAGAAATAACAAGAATGACGTTTATAGGCTGACATTTACTTTACGTGCCACATATTGAAACCCGACCAGGAGTTATATTGTTAGGAGCGTAGCAGCAATGGTTGCTGTCAAAATTTTATAAATGGTTCAATCAACAGAAGTGTATTTTGCCGGGTATCGCTGGTTACCGACATTAAACAAACAATCGTCTATTCTGTCCTTTATGTATTTAGAAACATAATCTTTTGCAGCTGTTTATTGCAGCTAAGGAGTTAGGCTGGGTTCCCATATCTGCGGTGCGGTTTGCAGTCCAGTGTCCTGTGTGTGTCTGTATAGCAGTTTCGGTGTGATTCAGGTACAAATTTTTCCCTGAATTCACACCTGAACCAGACCCAAAATCACGGCCGCCCAGACATGTGTGAACTTGCCCAATTGAAAGCCGGTCACACTCACATGTTATGCGAATTGGATGCGGTTAAAAACGCATCCAATTCACTTATATGTGAACCCAGCCCAACATAAAAATGGCATTGCCCACCTTCCCTTTACACATACCCAGTGAAGTGACTGGCCTCAGGTGACACACAGAGATTAAACAAATCCTCCTATATAAGTTGTACCTATTTATCTGCAGCAATTTTTTTCTCTACTACTGTTCAAACTCCACAATTTACTCAGCATTCCTTAGCTCCAGAAGGCAGAGGCTGGGGATCTGATGTCACACACTGCACAGCATAGAGAACATGTGTCAAATACAAGACCCACAGGCCAAATCCGGCCCTCCAGGTCCTTTTATGTGGCCCTCGCACCTTTTCTGCAACTGCTGCACCCCCCCCCCCTGTCTCCGTCACAACCTTATCTCAGTAGTCAGCAGCAGCGAGGACAGAATTCCTCCGCCAGATCCTGTGCTTTCTGCTTCACAGCCCTGTGTTGTATTGAAATCATGTGCTGGAAGCTTCTTCTATGTGTAATAGGTTTGCCTTTATGGTGGATTAGCAATGCATGTCTTACAGCATGAGAAACATGAAACAGGAACTGAAAAACAAGTACACATTTAGATACAGATGGTACATCCTGTCATTACGTTGTATCATAGAATACACACTATAATACTGCAGTGCCACCTGCTGCATAGATACAGTCAGGTTCATAAATATTGGGACATCGACACAATTCTAATCTTTTTGGCTCTATACACCACCACAATGGATTTGAAATGAAACAAACAAGATGTGCTTTAACTGCAGACTTTCAGCTTTAATTTGAGGGTATTCACATCCAAATCAGGTGAACGGTGTAGGAATTACAACAGTTTGTATATGTGCCTCCCACTTTTTAAGGGACCAAAAGTAATGGGACAGATTAATAATCATCCATCAAACTTTCACTTTTTAATACTTGGTTGCAAATCCTTTGCAGTCAATTACAGCCTGAAGTCTGGAACGCAAAGACATCACCAGACGCTGGGTTTCATCCCTGGTGATGCTCTGCCAGGCCTCTACTGCAACTGTCTTCGGTTCCTGCTTGTTCTTGGGGAATTTTCCCTTCAGTTTTGTCTTCAGCAAGTGAAATGCATGCTCAATCGGATTCAGGTCAGGTGATTGACTTGACCATTGTATAACATTCCACTTCTTTCCCTTAAAAAACTCTTTGGTTGCTTTCGCAGTATGCTTCGGGTCATTGTCCATCTGCACTGTGAAGCACCGTCCAATGAGTTCTGAAGCATTTTGCTGAATATGAGCAGATAATATTGCCCGAAACACTTCAGAATTCATCCTGCTGCTTTTGTCAGAAGTCACATCATCAATAAATACAAGAGAACCAGTTCCATTGGCAGCCATACATGCCCACGCCCAGGGCTGGTGCAAGGATTTTTGACACTCTAGGCGAAACCTCATTTTGCCGCCCCCCCCCACCTTGGCTGACTCTGCCCCCTTTTCCCTGTCCATGTTAATCCCACCCATCAAATCCAGCCTCACCAGCACCCATCAAATGTAGCCTCACCAGCTCCCATCAAATGCAGCCTCACCAGCGCCCATCAAATGCAGCCTCACCAGCGCCCATCAAATGCAGCCTCACCAGCGTCCATCAAATGCAGCTTCACCAGCGCCCATCAAATGCAGCTTCACCAGCTCCCATCAAATGCAGCCTCACCAGCTCCCATCAAATCCAGCCTCACCAGCTCCCATCAAATCCAGCCTCACCAGCGCCCATCAAATGCAGCTTCACCAGGGCCCATCAAATGCAGCCTCACCAGCGCCCATCAAATGCAGCTTCACCAGCGCCCATCAAATGCAGCCCCCCCAGCTCCCATCAAATGCAGCCTCACCAGCGCCCATCAAATGCAGCCTCACCAGCGCCCATCAAATGCAGCCTCACCAGCACCCATCAAATGCAGCCTACCAGTGCCCATCAATGAATGTTTGCT
Source organism: Aquarana catesbeiana (assembly GCF_042186555.1). Taxonomy (NCBI): domain Eukaryota; kingdom Metazoa; phylum Chordata; class Amphibia; order Anura; family Ranidae; genus Aquarana; species Aquarana catesbeiana. The sequence continues at coordinate 53,937,085 of NC_133325.1, forward strand.
TGCTGCGGGAGTCGGGACACAGGCACAGTCCTCCACCACTGCTGCGCCTCTGACACTATGTGTGAACAGAGCGGCGGCTGCCTGCTGATGCTGAGACTTAGTTGCTTACTGCAGAGAGAAGAGAGTAGGAAAACCAGTGGCCGGGCGCCCTAGGCAGCAGGGCGCCCTAGGCGGCCGCCTAGTTTGCCTAGTGGTAGCACCGGCCCTGACCACGCCATGACACTACCACCACCATGCTTCACTGATGAGGTGGTATGCTTTGGATCATGAGCAGTTCCTTTCCTTCTCCATACTCTTCTCTTCCCATCACTCTTCTGGTACAAGTTGATCTTGGTCTCATCTGTCCATAGGATGTTGTTCCAGAACTGTGAAGGCTTTTTTAGATGTTGTTTGGCAAACTCTAATCTGGCCTTCCTGTTTTTGAGGCTCACCAATGGTTTACATCTTGTGGTGAACCCTCTGTATTCACTCTGGTGAAGTCTTCTCTTTATTGTTGATTTTAACACACACATACACCTACCTCTTGGAGAGTGTTCTTGATCTGGCCAACTGTTGTGAAGGGTGTTTTATTCACCAGGGAAAGAATTCTTCGGTCATCCACCACAGTTGTTTTCCATGGTCTTCAGGGTCTTTTTGGTGTTGTTGAGCTCACTGGTGCGTTCTTTCTTTTTAAGGACGTTCCAACCAGTTGATTTGGCCACACCTAATGTTTTTGCTATCTCTTTGATGGGTTTGTTTTGTTTTTTCAGCCTAATGATGACTTGCTTCACTGCTAGTGACAGCTCTTTGGATCTCATATTGAGAGTTGACAGCAATAGATTCCAACTGCAAATAGCACACTTGAAATGAACTCTGGACCTTTTATCTGCTCCTTGTAAATGGGATAATGAGGGAATAACACACACCTGGCCATGGAACAGCTGAGCAGCCAATTGTCCCATTACTTTTGGTCCCTTAAAAAGTGGGAGGCACATATACAAACTGTTGTAATTCCTACATCGTTCACCTGATTTGGATGTAAATACCCTCAAATTAAAGCTGAAAGTCTGCAGTTAAAGCACATCTTGTTCGTTTCATTTCAAATCCATTGTGGTCGTGTATAGAGCCAAAAAGATTAGAATTGTGTTGCTGTCCCAATATTTATGAACCTGACTGTAGGTATAATGCATACAGTATTGTCAGTTTATTAGCAACCATGCTGTTGCTCTTTCCAATAGACTGCCCGCAGGCTTTTTCCGGCAGCAGCACAAAGTAATTGGGGTGCACTGTGATGTAAGGGAGGGTGGGGTACTCTTGACTTCTGATAGAGGGGGGTCTTGGCATCTGGGGGGAGTGCCCTGGACATCTGCTTATAATTATGATAATTATATTATGAAAATAATACAGTTCTATGTCAGTTAAAAAGGAGGGTCCCACACCGCTGGTGTCATCCACAAGAAATATATTCTGACTGAGCAGTCTCCATGAAAGATTCTTGTGGAAGATACCAGAGGTGTCTGCACCTACCCTTCACAGCCTAAGTCTTAAAATGGTTGTAAAGTCAGAAGGTTTTCAATCCTAATGCATTCTAATAATTAAGATAAAAAGCCTTCTGTGTGCAGCAGCCCCCCTAATACTTACCTGAGCCCCATCTCTATCCAGCGATGACCACGAGTGTCTCAGCCATCCAGGACTTTCTATCCTGATTGGCTGAGACACAGCAGCGGCGCCATTGGCTCCTGCTGCTCTCAATCAAGGTCTCAATAAAGCCAAAGAGAGGAAAGAGAGGGGGTGGGGACGCTCTGCAGCTCCGTGTCTGAATGGATACATGGAGCTGCAGCTCGGCTTGGGTGCCCCCATAGCAAGCTGCTTCATGTGGGGGCACTCAACAGGAGGGAGGGGCCAGGAGCACAGAAGAGGGACTCAAGAAGAGGAGGATCCTGGCTGCTCTATGCAAAACCACTGTAACAGAGCAGGTACAGTAAGTATAACATGTTTGTTATTTTGATAGAAACAAAACAAGACTTTACAATTACTTTAACTTATTACTAAAACCAGTAATAATCAAATGAAGAGGTAATCATCTAATATGATAAAGAGTAGATACATTGACAGTATATAGTGTTACAGATAAAACCAGCCCATTAAGGGAAACCATAATGCTGATGCAGCCCACAATGAAATTGAGTTTAACACCCCTGGCATAGAGCATGGAGCTTAGTGTAATCTGAGACTTGAGTGCAGGGAATGGACACCCCCTCTACACAGTCTTATAGGGAAACATGCACAGCTGAGGTGTCAGCATAAACTCTCATAAATGACATATGCAGATCAAACTTTGGATAGAGGCAAGTACACACTATGGAAGGATATGCTTTGTTCATTTTTCATTTCAGAGGTTTACAACCATTTTAATGCCCATCTGGTCCAGGTGTACAGGAATAAGTAGTATCACTAGATTTAAAACTATAGGTAGCGCACCAACACCAAGGGGGCAAAGGTGGGTGCTGGCAAAGTATACTGGGCGCCACGTCTTATAGATTCTCAATTAAATATTGCTAATCAACATGGACTTTAAATGTCCCACATTGATAATGGTTAAAAAAACAGATACTGTATTTTATTAATTCTTGATTACATAATAAAAACTGTATCTTTTCTTGGTTGGTCGCCTGGGGTCATTACCCCTGTTTGGGTGATGTCCGTTCACCCCATTCAAGGTGTGCCTACATACTGATGCTTTTGTAAGTGTACACATGTAGTGCACCCCCTAGGGAGCCGCAAGTAAACTGGGAATCCCCCCCCCTGCACACAAAGTCTTCACAGGCACTCTTGAGTCAGGAAACAGTCAGTGGCTTTGTTTTTTGTTATTTATTAAGGGTAATAACTTGGATAGGGATGGGAGGTTATGGGATGCCCATTTGACTTCAACAACAACTTCAGGGACAACCCTTCCTATATACAGTCTCTATATACAGCTCCTTTTCTTTCTCTAGCACATGCTTGCAGAATCTAGCTGGAACACTGTGAATACCTGACAGTCACTCAGTCAGATGAAAGCAATGGCCCATTACAGGCAGGAACCTGAGGCCCCTTAGGCGTGTAGCAGAATTTCAGTGTCCAGCTTGCATCACTCCTGTGGCTACTGATCCCAGCACCACCTCTTCAGGCACTGCCCACCTGGCTGCAGCTACCCCTTTCACAAGCCCTCCAGGCAGGGCTGGTGCAAGGATTTTTGACGCCCCCCCCCCAATTGGCTCCACCCTTTACTGAGACTTTTGCGGCATCTCTTCACCTATTTCTTCAACTGTGGTCCACAGGCCTGCACCTGTGCCTCTGGACCCAGCCCGAAGACAAATGGCACCAGCTCACTTCCTCGCACCAGCCGTGGTCCACAGGCTAGGGCAGGATACAGACAGACTAACTGTGTAACTGCCTGTCTGTACGAGCATACAGATACACTGACAATGTTTTACAGGCTCTTTCTAAAAATAATAATAAATCCACATTTTTGTACCTGCAAAAAGATCTGCATTTATTTATTTTTTTACAAAGGTGAACTTGAACCTTCACACCTCAGATCACCCCAATTCCTGTATTTTCAGGTCACAGATCACCACAATTCTTTCACCTTCACACCTCAGATCACCCGATCACCCCTTGCACATCTGTGCCCCCCTCCCCCCCCACACACATATCTGTTCCCCCTCTGTACCCCCTGCACATCTGTCCCCCCCTACACACACACACATATCTGTACCCCCTACACATATATCTGTTCCCCCTCTGTACCCCCCTGCACATCTGTACCCCCTCTGTACCCCCCTGCACGTCTGTACCCCCCTGCATGTCTGTCCCCCCCCCCACACACACACATATATCTGTTCCCCCTCTGTACCCCCCTGCATGTCTGTCCCCCCTCCCCCACACACATATATCTGTTCCCCCTCTCTTCCCCTCTGTATGTATGTTCCCCCTCTGTACCCCCCTGCATCTCTGTTCCACCCCCCACACACATATATCTGTTCCCCCTCTGTACCCCCCTGCATGTCTGTTCCCCCCCACACACATATATCTGTACCCCCCTGCACGTCTGTTTCCCCCCCCCACACACACACATATCTGTTCCCCCTCTGTACCTCCCTGCATGTCTGTCCCCCCCCCACACACATATATCTGTTCCCCCTCTGTACCTCCCTGCATGTCTGCCCCCCCCCACACATATATCTGTTCTCCCTCTGTACCCCTCTGCACGTGTGTTCCCCCTCTGTACCCCCTTGCACGTCTGTTCCCCCCCACACACACACATATATCTGTTCCCCCTCTGTACCCCCCTGCATGTCTGTTCCCCCCCCCACACACATATATCTGTTCCCCCTCTGTACCTCCCTGCATGTCTGCCCCCCCCCACACACATATATCTGTTCCTTCTCTGTACCCCCCTGCATGTCTGTTCCCCCCCACACATATATCTGTTCCCTCTCTGTACCCCCCTGCATGACTCATGCCTATTTATGAAGTGGCCTGCCCCCTGCCAGCCCATTGCTGAGGATTGGCTGAGGCCCTCATAAATATTCCAAGCAGCCCCTCCTCACCTCCACACACTATGTCTAGAACATTCTCCAATTTCCCAGAAAACAGGGGGAGGCACCAGAGAAGCTGCTAGGATGAGTCACCCAACCCTGAGTCACTGAACCCTGACCCAGATTCCCAGCTCAGGCTTAGCCCTGAGGCAAACTTAAAATTTTCCTACAGGGGCAAAAACCTATCTACATCTAGCACACATACTAGAGGGTGCTGTTCTGTCCACCAGATGTTTATGCTGATTATCTGTATCTGTGTTGTTGAAATTACATGTAAGGTGTGTGATTTACATAAGACAATCATATGTGGTGTGCAGGCTCCATCTAGCGTTCTTTTTTGTTCTTTTTATTTGATTTACTATGTGTAATTAAGGAAGTTGTTAGTAAGCAGGGAATTCTGGGTAGAATCTTCACAGGAAGTGAAGCAGCCACCATTCTTTGAGAAGATACTCTGGAAGCAAGACATGTATTTCTCAATCTATCGCCATGACCCCTTAGAGAACTTAAAAGTAAGTTTTTACTATCTCATCCTATATTGTAGATGGTTGTTTCTGTAATGTATGCTGTAATGTATGCAATATTGTACTTATTGGGGTCTATTTCTGTTATTTTGTAGTTTCACCTGGCTTGTTCTAATAAAACTGAGATCAAAGAAATATGGTATCTGAAGTTTATGGGACAAGAAGGTTTAGCTATATGTCCTTGAGACAGAACAGGCACTACACACAGTTTCTGTATAATATAATGATGTACCTGTTATCTGCTGATGTATATGTGAACATGATTGTAATAATTAATGTTCTACTTGTTTAGAAATACGTACCTTAGCTCCTTAGGGGTTCAATTCCTTTCGCAAAACATGTAGAGCTCTTATTACAAGCCTTACCACAACGAAAATATCCTGCCACAGCAATGATGCATGGTTGCTGCATACAGATACATTTTCTATAGCAGGGCTTTGTACTTGGTGGCTTTGTTTTACAAATTATATGTTGTTTAGTTTTGAATATACAGTTTTTATTATGTAATCAAGAATTATTAAAATGTGTCTGTTTTTTAACCATTATCAATTGGTGCCCTCAAAGTCCATGTTGGTTAGCATTATTTTTTTTTTGAGAAGTAGTATTATTAACCTTATTCTTAGGCTGTAAGATATGTCCCTTGGCATCCCCTAACCACTTCAGCCCCGGAAGATTTTACCCCTTCCTGACCAGAGCACTTTTTGCGATTTTGCACTGCGTTGCTTTAACTGACAATTGCGCGGTCGTACGACGTTGTACCCAAACAAAATTGACGTCCTTTTTTTCCCACAAATAGAGCTTTCTTTTGGTGGTATTTGATCACCTCTGCGGTTTTTATTTTTTGTGCTATAAAAAAAAAAGAGCGACAATTTTGAAAAAAAAAAAGCAATATTTTTTACTTTTTGCTATAATAAATTTCCCCCAAAAATATATAAAAGAAAACTAATTTTTTCCTCAGTTTAGGCCGCAATGTATTCTTTTACATACTTTTGGTAAAAAAAAATCACAATAAGCGTATATTGATTGGTTTGCGCAAAAGTTATAGCGTCTACAAAATAGGGGATAGTTTTATTTTAGATTTTTATTATTCATTTTTTTTTTTTATTAGTAATAGTGGCGATCTGCAATTTTTATCGTGACTGCAACATTATGGCAGACACATCGGACACTTTTGACACTATTTTGGGACCATTGTCATTTATACAGCAATCAGTGCTATAAAAATGCACTGATTACTGTGTAAATGACACTGGCAGGGAAGGGGTTAACCACTAGGGGGCGATGAAGGGGTTAAGTGTGTCCTAGGGAGTGATTCTAACTGTGGGGGGGAGGGGCTACCTAGGACATGACAGCGATCACTGCTCCCGATGACAGGTAGCAGTAGATCTCTGTCATGACACTAGGCAGAACGGGGAAATGCCTTGTTTACAGAGGCATCTCCACGTTCTGCCTCTCCACACCGCAATCGCGGACCGCCGGAGAACATCGAGTTTTTTGGGACCCGCGGGCACGCTCCCGCGGCGTGCAGCACACGCGCTAGCGCCCGAAAGGCGGCAAATTTAAAGGAACGCACCTGTGCGCCCATTTGCCTGCCTGTGCCATTCTACCGATGTACATCTGTGTACGGCGGTCAACAAGCGGTTAACCTCCACTGCTCCTCCAGTAGCAGGTTTTCTTTTTATGTCATTACGTATAGTGTAGGCCCAGCAGTTCTGCATTGTAACTGGGGATTGTGAGGGCTCATCCACATCCCAGGAGTGCCAGAGCAGGGAAGAGCGCTGGCTACTGGTGAAACCAAGAATAAGGTAAGTACAGTTTATAGTTACAAACATTTGAAAATAAATAGTAGGCACACCTTGAAGAGTTCAGAGTTCAAGACAAAAGCTTTGCACGCCACCCACCAGGCACGTACAAGTGTCTTAACTGCAGTGTGACACCCTTCCTTCAATATGTTTTATACAATACAATGTAGGTCATAGGGGAACAGTGAAGGAAAGGTACTAGTAAAAGAAGGTCCACCGTCCATCACTGATGTCAGTAGGAGTAAAAATAAACCCAATTATGGTGTAAAACAAGCACAATCCTTACAGGGAGTGGCCCCATTGTTGGTGTCAGTAGGATAAAACAAGCTCTATAGTTGATGTCAGTGAGATAAAATAAACCCCAAATCGTTGGGGTCAGTGGGAGCAAGAAAATAGGGATTGATTTACTAAAACTGTGCATGGTAGCCAATCAGCTTCTAAGTCCAGCTTGTTCAACTAAGCTTTTACAATAAAACCTGGAAGCTGATTGGTTTCTTTGCAGAGCTGCACCAGATTTTGCACTCTCCGGTTTTAGTAAATCATCCCCACACTTATCTGAACATACAGTGTACTAGTCTGTGGCTGCTCTAAGTCCACAACCTGGAACTATCAAACATCCAGGCAGTAGCGGCCCGTCCATTAGGGGCACCAGGTGCCGCTCCCTCTCTCCAGGCCACCCCCTATATGCAGTGGATAACTTCATGCATAGCATGGAGCTATACATGGCTGCCACGGCCACCCCCTATTTATGCGCCCGGCCCCTTTCAGGGCACCATGGCGTATGAATTACAGCGGCCAGGGTTTTTTTTGAAGCACCTGATTAGAGCCAGAGGCTCTAAAAGGCTTCAAAATAGGGTGGGCTCGGGTCGCAGAGGATGCGTCTGGAGCCCACCCAGGTGTGTTGCAACAGCGAATGAATATTCGCTGTTGCAACACTGATCCTCCTCCCGGCTAATCGGAAAGCGGGTCTGATACCCGTCACCCGATTAGCTGAAGGGACAGGCGAACCTACTGGACAACTAGCTCCGGGAGGAGGAGAGAGGAGTCACCGCAGAAGCTGCTCTAGGAGAGAACACCGGAGCAGCTTTCCCCGAGCCTGCCACGCTCTCACTGCCCACATCCAAGGTAAGGACAGCGGGTGGTGGTGGGAGAGTGTGTTAGTGCCGCGGGGAGGGGAGGGGTAGTTCTGCGGGGGGTGGGTATTGCCGCTGCACCGGCGGCCCGGGGGGGTTGTTTCCTGCCCCCCCAAACAAACCGCCACCAGCCGCCACTGCTGCTTACATGTTTCACCCTCATTCAGGGCCTATTCATAGGGATTTTTAGGCATAGGAGTGCCTAGGCACACTCATAGGTATGTTTTTCAGATTTCTGTTTACTCATAACTGACATTTTTAGACATATCTAGAACATAGAAAATCTCTTTTTGAGTTCAGTTCCATGTAGATTCAGTAAATAACTTTCTGTAACTTTTCAGGGGAAAAAGGATATGGCAATTGGATGTGTTTTTATTCATTTTAATAATTTTTGTTTTGTAGCAATGGTTTAAAAGCAGCATACATAGTCCACTACAGCCACATATGGGGCTAATAGTGCTGTGGTTTGATAGTGACAGGCCTACAGGTGGTTAAATGATAGTAATAAGGTCCTTTAAAGAAACAGTGCTGTATGCAATATGAAGGCAAGAAAAGGACATTCCTGTAATACACGTGTAGGCAGGTGCAGTCTGTTTTCTCTACTTTACACGCTCGACAACAGTGGTATTGCAGTTTGAGGGGAAGTCAAGAGGGAATCGGTTTCTCTATGGTTTTCTGGGTCACTTGGGAAGCTATCCGATTGGATGCTACCCCATGTGACTCTGGCAGCCATCTTTGGTAAAGCAGACCTATTTAAGGCTCTGGATCCCAGGCTTGGCACTCGTTTTGCATTTGAGTAGTGTAGGGACAGGGCATCCATCTGGCAGGGACAGTGTTTAGCTGCAGGGAGAGGTTCCAGACAAATAGAGAAAGGATAGGCCACTCCAGCCCTCCTGGAAATTTCCTCAATTGGGTACGGACAGGCCAGGCCACATTCCGGCCCTCAAGACAGACACTATCGGCACATCTGAGATCTGCTCTGCTACACACTGCTGATATGTTCTGTGGGTGTTTCTGGTAGGGCGTCTTCCCTCTGGGTTTGTTGTGAATTATTGGATTCTACATTAATAGAAGTTCTGTACTCTGCAACTGGACTCTGTGTTTACTGCTGCCGCACCACACTGCACCTCCCCATACATGGACTACATACTAGTAACTATAATGCCAGGTACACACGATCGGATTTGCCGACAACAAAATCCATGTTTTTTTTCCGACGGATGTTGGCTCAAACTTGTCTTGCATACACACAGTCACACAAATCTTGTCGGAAATTCCAAACGTCAAGAACGCGGTGACGTACAACACGTACGATGGGCCGAGAAAAATGAAGTTCAGTAGCCAGTGCGGCTCTTCTGCTTGATTTCGAGAATGCGTGAAATTTTGTGCATCGGAATTGTTTACACACGATCGGAATTTCTGACAACGGATTTTGTTGTCGGAAAATTTGAGATCCAGATCTCAAATTTTGTTTGTAGGAAATTCCGACGAAAAATGTCCGATGGAGCCTACACACAGTTGGAATTTCCGACAACATGCTCCCATCGAACATTTGTTGTCGGAAAATCCGATCGTGTGTACGCGGTAATTGTGAAAATAAAGGGGTAACAAACAGGACAATATGACAGCAATGAAAAAAATTTGCATGCAACAACAGGGCAATTATCACAATATGTGAGCAACAATTGAGCAATCATGACATGTGGACAATAAGTGGACAAGTGTCACAATACATGGCAATAACTGGGAAATCATGACAACTTGTGAGCAACAAGTGGGCAACCGTCACAACACAAGCAACAATTGAGCAATCATGACAATTTGTGGGCAAGAAGCTGGTAATAATTATAGTACAGTACCTTGAAAAAGTATTTACACCCCTTGAAATTTTCAACATTATGTTGTGTCATGTTACACCCAAAAATGTAAAAGTATTTTATTGGTATTTTATGTGATAGACCAACACAAGGTGGCACATAATTGTAAAGTGAAAGGAAAATGATAAATGATTTTCAAAATTTTTTACAAATTAATATCTAAAACGTGTGGCGTGCATTTGTATTTAACCCCCTTTACTCTGATACCCCTAACTAAAATCTAGTGGAACCAAGTGCCTTCAGAAGTCACATAATTAGTAAATAGGGTCCAGCGTTGTGTAATTTAATCTCAGTATAAATACAGCTGTTCTGTGAAGCCATCAGAGGTTTGTTAGAGAACCTTAGTGAACAAACAGCATCATGAAGCCCAAGGAACACACCAGGCAGGTCCGGGATAAAGTTGTGGAGAAGTTTAAAGCAGGGTTGGGTATAAAAAAACAATATCCCAAGCTTTGAACATCTCATGGAGCACTGTTCAATCCAGCATCTGAAAATAGAAAGAGTATGGTACAACTGCAATCCTACCAAAACATGGCCGTCCACCTAAACTGACAGGCCGGGCAAGAAGAGCAATAATCAAAGAAGCAGCTAAGAGGTCCATGGTAACTCTGGAGGAGCTGCAGAGATCCACAGCTCAGGCGGGAGAATCTGTCCACAGGCCAACTATTAGTTGTTCGCTCCATATATCTGGCCTTTATGGAAGAGTGACAAGAAGAAAGCCGTTGTTGAAAAAAAGCCATAAGAAGTCCAGTTATCAGTTTGCGAGAAGCCATGTGGGGGACACAGCAAACATGTGGAAGAAGGTGTTTTGGTAAGATGAGACCAAAATTTAACTTTTTGGCCTAAAAACAAAATGCTTTATGTGGCAGAAAACTAACACTGCACATCACCCTGAACACACCATCCCCACCGTGAAACATGGTGGTGGAACTATCATGTTGTGGGGATGCTTTTCTTCAGCAGAGACAGGGAAGCTGGTCAGAGTCAATGGGAAGATGGATGAAGCCAAATACAGAGAAATCTTATAAGAAAAGGAAAGACTTGAGATTGGAGACGAGGTTTACTTTCCAGCAGGACAATGACCTTAAACATACAGCCAGAGCTACAATGGAATGGTTTAGATCAAAGCTTATTCATGCGTTAGAATGGCCCAGTCAAAGTCCAGACCTAAATCCTATTGAGAATCTGTGGCAAGACTTAAAAATTGCTGTTCATAGACGCTCTCCATCCAATCTGACAGAGCTTGAGCTTATTTGCAAAGAAGAATGGGCAAAAATGTCACTCTCTAGATGTGTAAAGCTGGTAGAGACATCCCCAATAAGACTTGCAGCTGTAATTGCAGTGAAAGGCGGTTCTACAAAGTATTGACTCAGGGGAGCTGAATACAAATGTACACCACAATTTTCAGATATTTATTTGTAAAAAGTTTTTAAAAACATTGATCATGTTCCTTCCACTTCACAATTATGTGCCACTTTGTGTTGGTCTATCACATTAAATCCCCAAAAAATACATTTATGTTTTTGGTTGTTACATGACAAAATTTGGAAAATTTCAAGGGGTATGAATACTTTTTAAAAGCACTGTATATAGGCAGTAGACAATATTGACAATATGAAGCAAGGACAGTTATAGTGGCAATAAGAATGACAGTGGTCATAATATTGGTGACAACAATGAGAATAACTCAAGGAGGTGAGCAGTAATTAGGCCTCACTTAGCAACGTCATAGGAGTATTCTAGTTAGGCTTTAGGAGGTATGTAAATGGCCTACACCTATAGCAAAGGCCTTATTCAACTTATTTTATCTACAGGTACCCCTTATGTGCATAGGTAGTTTTTTTTGCAAAGGTGAACTAACCCTTTAATGCCAGTCACAGTTGTAGCACATGCACTTTTCATGTATAGCGCTAACTCCCAGAGGGGCTGTTGGAAATAAATGGGTATCCCTTACCTGTTCACAAGCTGCCAGCCCTGGTCTCAGTCCTAGAAGCACACCAACAAATTCAGGCTCAGTCTAGCGGTGTTATTGCAGATCTTGAACGAATGCAGTGAGGAGGGTTTACTGTTGCAAGATAGGCACAAAATCTTGGAACCACTTCCCTGAAAAATCCTGTTTCAGCAGTACTTGGCCCTTCAATAGCAGCCAGTATATCTGAGACCCTATGCAAAAAATCACAGTCCTTAGCAGCCACCTCTGATATGTCTTCCTCAGTGAGGAGTTCTGTATTTGGTTCTTCAGGGGAAAGGCACCTTCCTTTCCAGGTGAGCTTCCACAGATAAATTTCCTTCAGCAAGCAAGTCCAGGCTCCTTCAGACCCTCAGCCATAACACCTGCTGAGGTCCAGCAGCATTAACTCCAGCAGCTCTCTCATCTCCTCCTCCCATGCTCGTCTCCTGGATTTCTCCAGAGCCTCTCCCATCCCCTGGAACTCGCTACCTCCACCTGTTCCGCTATCCCCTACTCTTGCTACCTTCAGGCGATCCCTGAAAACTCATCTTTTCAGGAAAGCCCATCACGTCTCCAACTAATCTTTTACCACTTCCATCAGCTCATTCCCCACAGTTACAAACTTTTGTACCACCTGCCCCACCCTATTAGATTGCAAGCTCTTCTGAGCAGGGCCCTCTTAATCCTCTTGAATTTTATTGTATTATAACTGTATTGTCTCCCTTTTATATTGTAAAGCACTGCGTAAACTGTTGGCGCTATAAAATTCCTGTATAATAATAATAATAATAAATAACGTCTCTGGAACACACACATGTTCCCCTTCCCAGGGAAATGTCCCAGGGGAAGAGAGAGACTGATCAGATCCTTCCAAATATTTATCTTCTCTCCAGCCTTCTGGGCCATCCTCCCAGGGATTGGCCAGAGTCAGACAACTATTTCTAACCCAGGGATTGACTCTCCTACACTATTGGAACATTCTTCCAACAGCAGGCAGGAGCAATCAACCACCAGATTTAGGGAAAGCTTGAACAGACCTGACAAATGAATTGCAGCTCAGCTGGATACAGCAAAGCCATATATTAAATTTAGCCAGCCCAGGGGAATCCCACTGAAGTATATAGGTCATCCTTCCTGGTGGTAAAGAATGGTGACTGTGCCTCTTATCTAAGAGCCCTTGCACACCGGCGTCGGCGGTAAAACGCCGCTATTATTAGCGGCGTTTTACCGTCGGTATTCGGCCGCTAGCGGGGCGGTTTTACCCCCCGCTAGCGGCCGAGAAAGGGTTAAATACCACCGGTGGTATTTCAATGGGCAGGAGCAGTAAAGGAGCGGTATACACTCCGCTCCTTCACCGCTCCGAAGATGCTGCTTGCTGGACTTTTTTTACCGTCCTGCCAGTGCACCGCTCCAGTGTGAAAGCCCTCGGGGCTTTCACACTGGATACACAGCAGCGGCACTTTCAGGTCGGTTTGCAGGCGCTATTATTAGCGCAACAGCGCCTGCAAACCGCCCCAGTGTGCAAGGGCTCTTAGCAAGACTATTATCATGTTTTTTTAAATAATTGTTTTACCTGAAACAATACAAACTCTAGGTGACTTATTTTGCAATTCACTTTTGAGTGAATCTTTATGTATGATAACAGACTCTGACATGCAGACAGCTAACAGGAGACAAGGCTGCTCGACAAGCATGCATGTACCTTACTTACAGTTTTTCTGCTGACTAAAATAATGTTATACATTGAATTTAATCCTTGCATAATAGATAATATAGAACTGCATGGATGTAATAAAATACCTAACATATTACTATACAATGAACACTTTCACAGGGGAAAAAATAGACACAGATCTGCAATACACAAGACAATTTGATCAAACTTTTTGACCATTGAAAGGCACATACAATCCATGCAAGCCAAATTTGGCTTTACAATTGACTGAATTCTTCTGGTCAACTGAACTTATGGGTGGGACATTGCCTAAGGCTGCCATACATGGCTTGACCTTTTCTTTCTCAGTCCAGGGGATAAAAGAATCTCCATTGCTAGCTATAGTTCCATTTTAAATATAACTGAGAAAAAGCAGGCTATACAGAAAAAAAATGTTAAAAGCAAGCAATGTGTATAGTATGAATGTGAATTTTAGCAGGACTCAAGTAAAGGTAGGCATACATGACTCGAATTTTGGACCATCCTGCTAATTTAGCCTAAATTTGAGCCATGGGTGGCCCTGTTGGCACCACCTGGTTCAGTAAAAGTTGATTTAAAGTTGGTCTAAAGTCTGGCCTGTTTCACACAGGCTTCAGCTTGTTTAGGAGCAGTGTGAACAGCAAGCTTTGACAAAGAATGTTCAGAGCTTTCAGCAAGCTTTGTTGAAGCTTTTAAAGTACCATTTAACTCCAGTTTGTAAATGCTGAACACAGATCCTAATGGCAGTGCTGATTGCCACTTTAATCAAGCTGCTAGCAGGCTTCAGCTGGCTTTCAACAAGCTTTTAGAAGTGCTGACCCTGCTAGAAGATTGTTTTAAATGGCAATCAACACTCCCACCAGGATCTGTGTTCAACAATTACAAACTGGTGCTGAATGGTACTTTGAAAGCTTCAGCAAAGTTTCCTGAAAGCTCTGCAAATGCTTTGTCAAAGCTTGCTGTTCACACTGCTCTTATACAAGCTGGAGTCCATGTGAAACTAGCTCAACAGTTTTACCTCAATGCACTCCCTGCACTGGATGCACACAGCTCGACTCGGAAGTACGCTCACTCAGGTGCCTCCATAGCATATGGCTTACAATGGGGGCACCCACGTGAAATAGGACAACACCAATGGAGGACTCCAGAAGAGAAGAAGAGATTGCTCTGCGCAATGCCTATTTTATATTTTTGTAACACACCCCATGTAGGAGCTGCAGATTAAAGGGACCCCCCACTCCTGCACAGCCAGGCGCACCAAATTTTCACAGGCACACAGAGTCAGAAACAGTCTGTAGTTTTTTTTTTTTTTTTTGGTATTTATTAGGGGGTTAACAATTTGGATAGACTTCAGCAATCTTCAGGAACAACTCCTATATACTCCGTCGTACAGACTCCTCTTTATGTTCCTCCTGCACACTGTTGCTCAGCCTCTGCTGGTACACTCCTGGAGGGTCCTTGTCAGTTCAGCAATGGCCCATTACAGTCAGGAATTCATAGTCCCTTGACAGTAACACACATGGAGTGACACAGCATTTGACTTTCCCTTCAGCTTCCTTTGTGGTCACTGGTCCCCGCACCAACTCTTCAGGCCCTGCCAGCCCTCCTGGCTGCAGCTTGCCACACCACACCAGTCCACTTGACTGACTCTTCACCAACCCACCCAGTTGACTCTCAGGAGATCTCTCAGGGAAGAATTGATGACTTAAGCACACCACTGTCTTCAAGGCAGACTGGCTACATGTGGCAGCCTCCCCCCTAGTCCACATCAGTGTTGAGCTACTCACTCTGTTCTCTCGTGCTTTCGTGCCTCCAGGAAGATCTCCTTCTTTGTGTTTTAGCAGGATTCTTCTAGCACCCAAGCCCCAGCCCAAGGCAGGACCCCCCCCCCCCAGACTAGGGGGCATCCCTCAGGGCCACCGACAACCTTCTCAACACTGCATCGCCATCTTCCACCTGACTGCCCCTGCTGGCATGGCCCATGACTATTTATGAGGTTGTCTCAGCCCCCTGCCAGCCCACCACTAGGGATTGACTGAGGCCTCATTTATATGTATGGCAGCCCTTCCTAATCCCCACCCTCTAATTCTAGAAGATTCTCCAGGGGGGAGGTACCAGAGGGGCTGCCAGGATGAGTCCCCCAGCCCTGAACTCCAATAAAGGGTGCTACATTTTTTTTTTTTAATACGCTTTACTATCATTTTAACTACCGACTAAGTCAAATTTATCCGCTGAACAGTTCAAGTAGTATTCAGGCAGCCTTGGGTGCTGTGGCTGTCTTAATACAATAGCTGGCAGTGCAGGTTGCTCCATCCACACTGTGTGTAGCATGGATGGAGGAATCTATTGATTTTATCTTGATCAGCCCATGGAACAAGAGAAATCTAAAGATATATGGTTAGCTCAACCCTTATTAGGAGACAGGGTCATTCTTCAATAATGTGTGTCCTAGAGCAGTGGTTCTCAACCCTGTCCTCAAGTACCCCCAACAGGCCATGTTTTGGGAATTTCTCTTAGATAAAATAACTGTCCAAAATACTAAGCCATTGACTCTGATTTAAAGTACCTGTGCAAGATAAAGGAGAATCTGCAAACATGGCCTTGAGGACAGGGTTGAGAACCACTGTCCTAGAGCACTGAAATGTACTATAGCTTTTCCTACTTCTCTAATATTGACATTCCACTCCAAGTAGATGTTTATGTAACTCATAAACCACATCGCACTGTCGTTCCAAATATTTTCTATCACGCAAAAGGAGTTAATCATTATCACAAAACTATGTGCTGTGCTAATTTCGCAAAAGTCAGTGAAAAAATAAACCCACAATGCTTTACCAAAAGCTCTTCAAAAATCCAGCTGCTGACCCAAAATAAAATATTTTAGTATTAAATTTAAAAAAAGGAGTAGTGCTTTGATGGTAAATAGCATACACACACTGAAAAAGTATATCATTAAAATCCCTATAGATGTCTTTATTGATGAACGCTTAGGGAATTGGATCAGAGTGCATTACTGCATATTACAGGCCATGTTCCCTTTTTTGCTGGTGCCTTGACCCTGTTTGGAGCCCATTTTGCTGTTGTTTTTCATCGGGATAATGAGTAGATGCAGAGAAATGAGGAACTGGAGGATGGATAAGGTATACTTGTGTTCTGTAGTCCCAGCAGCTGGAAATTATTTTGGAACAGTAATTGTGAAAGTGAGGAACTACAGAACACTTTTGACCTTTTTAAAAGTTATGCCGCGTACACACGGTCGGACTTTTCAACAACAAAGGTCCGACGGTCTTTCCGACGGACTTTCGACAGAGTTGCGACGGACTTTCGACGGACTTTCTAACGACCGGACTTGCCTACACACGATCACACCAAAGTCCGACGGATTCGTACGTGATGGCATACGATCGGACTAAAATAAGGAAGTTGATAGCCAGTAGCCAATAGCTGCCCTAGCGTCGGTTTTTGTCTGTCGGACTAGCATACAGACGAGCGGATTTTTCAAAAGGACTCAAGTCCGTCGGAAAGATTTGAAGCATGTTCCAAATCTAAAGTCTGTCAGATTTTCGACCGAAAAAGTCAGCTGCAGGTCCGATGAAGCCCACACACGGTCAAATTGTCCGCCGGACTCGGTCCGTCGGACCAGTGCGGTCGAAAAGTCCGCTCGTGTGTATGCGGCATTAGCAGTCAATCATCAGGCTGAGTTTTTCTCTTACATTGGTGGTGGAGAGCACAAATTTAGTTTAAAGCTCCAGGAATCATATTTTTGGCAAAACTT
Organism: Aquarana catesbeiana; assembly: GCF_042186555.1. Classification (NCBI taxonomy): domain Eukaryota; kingdom Metazoa; phylum Chordata; class Amphibia; order Anura; family Ranidae; genus Aquarana; species Aquarana catesbeiana. The sequence continues at coordinate 53,954,399 of NC_133325.1, forward strand.
CACTAGTCCAGTTTGGCTTGATGTAAGTACCCATGACATTATGAATATAAGACATTCTCTGATTGGGCAAGGTGGAAAGGAGGAGCAGATGATGTCATGATCTGAGCGAGCAACCCTCTGCGTTCAGTATGCAGAGGGAAAACCATTGGAGCAGGATCAGGGGTGGATCCAGGGGGGGGGGGCAACGGGGCAATTGCCCCCTCCGAGAATGCGGGTGAGTGAGAGAGCTGGCGGATAGATCCGCGGGTGGGAGACAGCGGGCTGGCCTGGCAGCTCAGTTGGTGAGCAGGAAGGTGACAGAGAGGATGAGCAGCTGTGTGGCTCAATGTGGGAGCAGCTGCTGGCCAATCAGGGAGCCAGCGGGCGGGGGAGCAGAGAGATGACATCATCTCTCACCGCCCGGCGCCCGCCCTGCATCCCTGCAGTTCCCCCTCACTGTGCAGGCAGCCCCAGCAGCAGAGAGATTACATCATCTCTCTGCTGCCTGTTTTGTAATGTGCTGCCTGACTCTGGGACACAAGAGACCACCTTAGCAGGAAAGCGACAGAGCAAGTGACTGTCAATCCGCAACGTGTGGCAGGTGACATGACAATCTGCATCTGGTGACAGGCGACGTGGCAAGTGACAATCCGCATTTGGTGACAGGGGACGTGGCAAGTGACATGGCAAGTGACAATCCCCATTTGGTGGCAGGTGACGTGGCAAGTGACAATCTGCATCTGGTGACAGGCGACATGGCAAGTGACATGGCAAGTGACAATCCGCATTTGGTGACAGGCGATGTGGCAAGTGACATGGCAAGTGACAATGCGCATTTGGTGACTGGCGACGTGGCAAGTGACATGGCAAGTGACAATCCGCATTTGGTGGCAGGTGACGTGGCAAGTGACAATCTGCATCTGGTGACAGGTAACGTGGCAAGTGATATGGCAAGTGACAATCTGCATCTGGTGACAGGTGGCGTGGCAAGTGACAATCTGCATTTGGTGACAGGCGACGTGGCAAGTGACATGGCAAGTGACAATCCGCATTTGGTGGCAAGTGACATGGCAAGTGACAATCCGCATTTGGTGGCAGGTGACGTGGCAAGTGACAATCTGCATCTGGTGACAGGTGACGTGACAAGTGACAATCCGCAACGTGTGGCAGGTGACATGACAATCTGCATCTGGTGACAGGCGACGTGGCAAGTGACAATCCGCATTTGGTGACAGGGGACGTGGCAAGTGACATGGCAAGTGACAATCCCCATTTGGTGGCAGGTGATGTGGCAAGTGACAATCTGCATCTGGTGACAGGCGACATGGCAAGTGACATGGCAAGTGAC